>NC_047659.1:2185601-2248243 GCF_011762505.2 Arvicanthis niloticus
AAAGATCCAACCAAGAAAGAAAACTTCAGACCAATTTCACTTATGAATATCCATGCAAACATATTCAATAAAATTCTTGCAAGCCAAATCCAAAACCACATCAAAACAACCTGATCCATCAAGATCAAGTAGGCTTCATACCAGAGATGCAGGGATGGTTCAATATATGGTGATCCATTAATATAATCCTCTTTAAACAAACTCAAAGAATAAAAATCACAGGATCATTTTATTAGATGCTGAGAAAGCATGTGACAAAGCCAAAACTCCTTCATGATAAAAGGCTTGGAAAAATCAGGGATCAAGGTCCATACCTAAACCGACTAAAAGCACTATACAGCAAACCAATAGCCAACATTAAACTACATGAAGAGAACCTTGAAGCAATCCCACTAAAATCAGAGACTTGACAAAGCTGCCCTCTCTCCCTACCTATTCAGTATAGTACAGAAGTCCTGAACAGAACACCACTGGTAATGCACTAAGATCAAGAATTGAAAAATGAGACCTCATAAAATTGCAAAATTTCTGTAAGCCAAAGGACACTGTTAATAGGAAAAAATGCAACCAACTGATGGAGAAAATAGCTTTGCTAACTCTACATTTGAAAAGACAGCTAATATCCAATAAATACAAGGAACTCAAGAAGCTAGAATCAAGAACCAAATAACCATATTAATAAATGGGGTACAGAGTTAAACAAAGAATTCTCAACTGAGGAATACCAGATGACTGAGAACCACAAAAGAATGTCAAATGTCCTTAGTCCTCAGGGAATTGCTAATCGAAACAACCCTCAGATTCCACCTCAAACCAGTCAAAATGGCTAAGATCAAAAACTTAGGTGATAGCAGATGCTGGCAAGGATGTAGAGAAAGAGGAACACTCCTCCATTTTTGGTGAGTTTATAAGCAGCTACAACAACACTGGAAATCAGAGTGGCAGTTCCTCGGAAAATTGGACATAGTAGTCCCTGAGGATCCATCTTTACCACTCCAGGGCATATAGCAAAAGATGCTCCAACACAGAAGAAGGACACAGGCTCCACTGTGTTCATAGCAGCCTTATTTATAAAATCCAGAATCTGGAAAGAACCCAGATGCCCTTCAAAGAGGAATGGATAATGAAAATGTGGTACCATTGATACAATGAAGTACTACTCAGCTATTAAAAACAATGACTTCATGAAATTCTTAGGCAAATGGATGGAACTAGAAAATACCATGCTGAGCAAGGTGACCCCAGTCACAAAGGAACACACATGGTATTCACCACACTGATCAATGGATATTATCCCCAAATCTCAGAACACCCAATATATAATTTGAATACCAGATGAAGCTCAAGAAGAAAGAAAACCAAAATGTGGATATTTTGGTCCTTCTTAGAAGGGGGAACAAAATACTCATGAAGGAGAGACAGAGAAATATTGTGGAGCAGAGACTGAAGAAAAGGCTATCCAGGAACTGCCCCACCTGGGGATTCATCCCACATACAGTTCCCCCACCCAGACACTATTGTTGATGCCAAGAACACTTTCTGACAGGAGTCTGATATGGCTGTCTCCTTGAGAGGATCTGCCAGAGCCTGACAAATACAGAGGAGGATACTTGCAGCCAACCATTGCACTGAGAATGGGGTCACAAATGGAGGTGTGAGGGAAAGCACTCAGGCAGCTGAAGGGGTTTGCAGCCCCATTGGAGAGGCAAAAATATGAACCAACCAGAAGCCATAGCTCCCAGACACTAAACCACAAACCTGTGTACACATGGAGGGAGCCATGACTCCAGCTGCATATGTAGCAGAGGATGGCCCTGTGGAACACCAATGGGAGCAGAGGCCCTTGGTCCTGTGAAAGCTCAATGCCCCAGTGGAGGTGAATCACAGGATGGTAAGTAGAAATGGGTGGAATGGTGGGAGAAGGGGACACACACTTAAAAGCAGGGGATGGGAAAATGGTATAGGGGGTGTTCAGAGGGGAATCCAGGAAAAAGGATAGCATATGAAATGTAAATAAATTATCAAATTTTAAAAAACAGAAGAGAAGACAACATTGATGTCTGTTACAGAAACTTGTGGCACAGACTCATGGAAACTTCTTAAAGAACTATTCTCTTCTGTGAGGTCCACTGTGAGATCACTTGAATGTCAGCTACCTCCATCTTTCCCCATGTGTTCTCTGCTGTTCCTTGCCCAGCATTATAAGTTTAATATGGAGCAAGAGAACCCAGTTCAAAGTAGCAAGGGTATGTCATATACCAGGCTGGGTAGTCCAGGATACAGGTTGAACTCATGTAATTCTTGAATCCTTAGTTCTTAGAGATATTTTCTTTTTGGTACAAACCCTATGACAGGCGGAATATTAAATTCAGGATGCTTTATTTATAACATGAGAAGACAACGATGAACATGCAGAAAATGACCAGCAGGATGTGTGATGCCAAAGAGAATTGCAAGAAGCTGATTGAAGAGAACTATTCCTACAGGTGAGTCACTGACACAGTTGAGACCACACCACTAGGCAGGGGATGTTCTGCCCTTCTAAGACTTTAAACAAATGTCAGGGCTCTGATTCTATACTGTCTGCCTTTAACAGGAGGCCTGCCTCTAGGCAAGGGTCTTGAATTTGTACCCTTTGAACTCAGTTGTCCTAGGTTTGAACAGTGCCTCAAACAATCCAATCATTATTCTTCCCAACTCAGGATTCTGTAGATAGAAAAGATTTGCACCATGATAGGAATATTAATCAAACCTCAGCCCCTAGAGCTCAGACAGGAAATGTATAGTTCTGGGATCCATGAGACACATGGAAAGTTTGCATATATTTGAAACTCCTATCCACTCTCAGAGGGGATTTGTCCTCTAACTGCTGATGGTTTTCTAATACCACAGACATATAAGCACCCATTTGGACGATGGTCTCTTCCTTGAAGTACATGAAACCCTCTTGGTTTCAGGGTTTTCAGAAGTACTTTGAGCCTTGTGGAATGTGGCTTGTCTCTGGATTTGACACGCTTCTATTTGGTGCTGAGAAGTAAACTGTGGCCCCTAGTCTGCAGCTGTCTGTGGATCAGGGTCCTTGCAGGGAGGATGGTACTTGGAGGAGTGTTGGGAAAATTGAAGTTGGCAGGAAATCATGGTTTTGGGTTGTTTGTTTAGCAGCAGGCACTGCCGTCTCCTGAGTGAGTGTACTCAGCTGAAGCACTAAGTAAAGATGTAGTGGAATAAGAACAGAAAGCTACTGGGGAGCAGATTGAACTGCAAGTGTGCTGTGAGGAAGCAGTGTAGCTCTGTGCGGAGGCCAAGCAGGTTGCAGCAGGTAGGATGTGGTATCAGGGTCTGATTGCCCTCATGTCTAACCATAAACATGGACAAACCCATGTATCTGTCCACAGACTTATCCTGCTACTCACCTATGTCTCATTTAATTCTTCACTTATTTAGTCATTTACATTCTATGCAAGTAGCCTCTTTCATAAGGTTTGGTAAGCAAATGTTCCTGCTCTGCATGAATCTGCAGCTCATGAGGGAGATAGACTGATCACACTTCAAGCACCTACATGCCACTAAGTTACAGGAATGCCATGCGGTATATTCTCTTTACAGTAGCATGGATCTTACAAGGAGGAAATAAAGGGCCATTGCTCACTTGCTTTATGGGAATCTCAGGCAGGAAGCAATTTTCAAGGTGAGAGACAAGGGAAAATGCCAAATGAATAGTTCTAATTATTGTCTTTGGGGGTCTTTGGATCTTTTTCCTTTTCCTTGTATCCCAAGATGGTCAGTCACTTCTACACTATGTAGGTCTAGGGACACAATGACAGAGCCTGAATAGCAGCTTGTCAGCCATGTTTTTGTGAGTGCTGCTGGAGAGTTCATTCCTGGCTCTTGAATTCTGAAGCTGGCTGCATGAATTGGAGTTTACTGCTGTGAGCTGAAACCATGACCAAGGTAATTCTTTCAAGGACATTTAATTGGGGCTAGCTTAAAGGTTAGAGTCTTAGTATTTTATCATCAAGGCTGGGACATGGAAGCATCAAGGGAGGCATGATGTGGGAGTAGCTGAGAGTTCTACATCTGCATCTGAAGGCTGCAACTCGAATATTGACTTTCAGGTAGATAAGAGGAAGGTCTTAAAGCTCACAACCACAGTGACACACCTACTCCATCAGGGCCACACCTTGTAATAGTGCAACTCCCTAGGAATATCATACAAAAACCATCACACCGGGATATGGGAAAGGGTTTTCACAAGCTGAGGGTTGCTGTGAGAGATTTGAACCTACAAGAGAAAAATTACTCCAATCATATCAACCAAATATGAACAAGAAATGTGCTTCCTAATCCTTTGTCAGCAGGAAGGATGACTGAGAGGGTGGAGGGTCTCACTTGGGACGTTTGCATTGGATAGCCTAAATTCCATTGCTCTTCCTACATGATGAGTTACTCATTATTTCTGATCACTTGTGTTTTCTGAGGTGTGTGTGTGCATGTGCGTGTGTATGTGCATGTGTGTGTGTGTGTGTGTGTGCATGTGTGTGTTTATGTCTGGATTTATGCATCTATGCAATTTTGTGTGCTTCTATAAACCACGTTTTATGAGAAGCGTATAATTGCTGTTCAGTTTGCATTCTAGAAACATGCAATATAGCAACTCATCATTTTACATCTCCACTAAGGTCCCTAGAACAAAAGGACACATAACCTACTTTAAAGTGAGATTTTCAAGTGACTGAAAATCTTTTGATCCACCTTGAAGTACTTTGGAGTAAATTAACAAAAAATAGTTAATGGGGGTGAGTTAAAGGCTGCAGTGTCATGCACCTCTGCCTGAGAGTCACCAAGGCTGGCCTAGGGTTTATGTCCTACAGCCATTGTGAGGTAGACAGTCTGCTTGATGGCATGCTTTTATATTGCTGAAACTGAGGTGCTTATTGGAAAAGTCTAGGCTCTATACTTTAAGGCCATGGCAGAATTTCACGTGGTAATGGGTTGTCTTTAATTCTAGGCTCAGGTAGATGTATCCCTGTCTTCCAAGCCAGCCTGGGCTATATAACCTTTGCCTCAAAACAGTCAAAATGCACTGGTGGGATGTGTCAGCAGGGGAAGTTGCTTGCAACCTAGCTGGTAATCAGTTTTTCTCTCCAGAAGTCACAAGAAAGGAGAAAATTGATTCACAATGTATCTTTTGGGCTGGCCTGTCCTTGACCATAGGTCTTCCTTCCCTTTCCACAGGGTCATACTCACATGGAACTCACCTAAATTTGTCATTAATTGCTAGGAGATAGGGTTGATAGGGAAGGCACCTGACACAGAGCTAACCAGATGTGGGGTCTTTGTAGTCAAAGCATCTTGAAAGGCTGGAACTCTTTCTCCCAAATAAGATTGAGACAATTGCATGCACCCAGGTATTCCCAGGCATTGACTATCCCTGGCCTCCATATTTCAAAGACACCAAACAACCAAAACAGATGCTACTGTTTATGAAACTAAGCAAATCACATACAGTAACAAAAGGTCCAGGACTTGATCCCAGGGTGATGTTTTCACCCTCAGTTCACTTCACCATAAACCTGTCACCATGGCTACACATTCACTGTGGTTTCTGACTCCAAAATCAATATCACTTCTTGGATATTTATTTGTAGACAGAACTGGCCCTGAAACTGGCTCTGCCTTTTAGGGATATGAGTCATGGACGTGACAGGTGTACTAAAGATTCATGTGATTACTGATTGACCTTGCCACTTCCAAACTCTGTGACCTGAAGCAGATGCCCTAACATTTCAAGGATCCTGTTTGCTGAACTTATTGTTAATCTCCACATTGTGGGGACCTTAAAACGAGTAGTGGCTTCAAGATTGGTAGAAATCTTAGCCCTCTTTCAGCCTCCTTGCTTGGCTTCTCAGTCCCAACACTATGGATGTAATTAAACAAGCTGAGCATATTCTAGTTTCATAATCCACATTGAAATTTGGCATGAACACTGGTCAGACTTCATAACCACCAGGAGCATGTGGCCTCCCTTTCCCCCTTTGGCTCCTACTGGGTTCCCTCTCCATTTTTTCTATTTTCTTGCCTGATCTGAAGTATCAGCTTTGAATACTCAGATTTTGGGTAATTTGCCTTGGCTTGAGACTCTGGGTATGGGCTCTGTCTCTATTTAGGACTCTGTGTATCAAGCTAAGTTCTTAGTAGAGCTGTTTCCACCTCTCCAGCACTAGATACTTTCAGGAGCTTCTAGCCCTCATAGATGGGTGGCTCTCTAGAGCTTAGATAGGAGATATGACTGAGAAGAACACCCTGCCTCCTACAGACCTTTCTCTGCTGAACAAACTCCATGCCTAGCTTCAAAATGTAGACTTGGGCCCCCACCACATCTGTCTGGACTGTAGCTTCCCCTCCAGTTTAGTGGAGCAGGGACCTTGAATGAGTCCTATTGTTTCTGACCATCCACTTAAGTGGAACTTAGGTCCTTGCTGATTATGTGCAGTGTGCTCTTCTCTGCATGGCTGATGGTCAATGTGATCGTGCTGGTGCTGCGGGTGCACTCAGGGCCTTGGTCCTATGGTCCTTCACCCCTGCATCAGCCCATGTTTGTGTTCTAAGTGCCACTGTGTGACATGGCAGTAAACAAGATGCTGGGCAATTTTCAGACATTCCAATCGTTCCCTATGCCTATCAGCAAATCCAGAGTCTACAGGAACTGCTGCCTGACCCAGGCAATCATTTATGTGAAGCCTCTGCCTCCATGGTTTTCTTTGTGCTGGTCTAGACATGGTAGGTGCTGGCTATGGTACTGGAGTGCCAGTTGTCTTGAGGACATTTCTTCTTCCACTCAAGCCACATTACCCTGTGCTTGGGGAAGTGCTGGTGGTGCTGGTTATGGATGCCTTCTGCTTGGATTTCTTCTGGCTCCAGTTTGCTGGCTTTGGGAAGTTCATGCAGAACTATCCGGGAACTTGGTTCTTCATCCAGATGGCCCAAAAGAATTACTGAGATTCTTAATTGGATTAAGTTTATATTTTCATCAAATCTAACCTCACTAGTATCCTGAAAGAGAAAAAGACAATGGGACATTAAAATCTATTCCAGGGCTTGCCAGCTGGGTTCATAGCAGCACTACAGACAACCATAAAATTGACAAAGATAAGTGAGGTCACACAGGAGTCATAAGAGCATCCGGCTCCTTTTGTAGAGTACTTCCTAGGGTCTTATCACACCCATACACCCACAGACACATATGCACTGGAGAAGAGTCAACTGTTCAACATACATTGCTTTTGTCACTCAGTTTGCACCAAATATTAGAAGTTCCAAAATGTAGAGGCATTTGAGGATATCAATGGGACACATTGGGTGGAGGTAGCTCAAAAATATGTGTGACAAGAGTAAACTGATTGAGAGTCAGAAATACAAGAGACTTTTCTAGACCAAAGTAGTAGCCTGATGAGAAAATATGAATAATAAACTAGTCCAGTGAAACAGAAAAAATGGGGCCTGGAAACAAGCAATGCAGCATTAGAAAAAGAACAATGTGCCTACCACAAGGGAAAGGACATTGTAAAAATAAGATCCTTAATTGGAAGAAAACACACTCAACTCCTATGGATAAAAAAATAGCTTTGCCCTAGATTGCATGCTCTAAGCTCTGAGGATCCTAGGGTAACACTTAAAGTTGGGGAAAGAACAACTGACTTCTGAATAGACCCATGGTAACTTTTAAGTCCTGAAGAATCCCATAGGCCAACTGATGTTGAAATCAAAAGATTTCAGTCCAAGCGGAAACAGGAATGCTACCTGTCTACCACTGGACCAGCAAATATTCCACTGAATAGGGAAGAGAATCACATGTCACGGGTGTGTCAGATTATCCCTACCCACTGTAGGCATGAGAATTTTTCCATATACTGAAAGTTACTATCATCTTCTCTGATAATGAGCCACAGCCTTCCAGATACTCAAAAGAGGACTCTCAAAAAGTATAGTCTAGCATTCTAGTTTGCACATCCACCCAGTTCTATCAGCATGCCTGCTCCACCCCCACACCTCACAGACCTCCTGTATATCAGAGCTCTGTGGTAATCGGAGACACATGTGAGACACCTGCCAGAATATGCACCCAAGCCTGGATAATCACAGAGCCCAGCTGATTCTGGACGTATCCCCACTCTCTGAACTCCATAATCCTTCAGGTCTAAACCTCCATCTGCAACTGGGGTAGATCCTGATACTGGATCTCCAAGCTTGCTTGTCTCCCAGGAGATCTGCTCTAACCAGGGACATAGATAAGAAACCCATCGCAATACCTATGCCAGCTGAGAACAATGCAGAATCCAACATCAATGGCATCTATCCTGCTCTGCTTGATCCCAATGGTTCTTCCAGTTTTCACATTCCTCTGCAACTGAGTAAGATCCTCCCCTTGTAACACAAAGCCTGCCTGTCTTCCATTATGTCTACCTATCCAGGGAAACAGAAGGATTGTTATAATCAGTATCACTGCGAAGAAATAAAGAAAATCTTTCTATAATTCAATGAAAACAAAGACACAGTATACCCAAAATTTTGAGACACAAGAAAAGCAATGTTAAGGGGGAAATTCACAGCACTGAGTGCTTTCATACTCAATCTGGGGTCATCTACTCCCAGCAACTTAACAGAACACCTGAGGTCTCTAGGACAAAAAGAAGCAAATCTATCTAAGAGGAGTAGATAGCAGGAAATACTCAAACTTAGCACTGAAATCAACCACATAGAAACAAAGAGCTAGATACAAAGTGTCAACAAGATCAAGAGCTGGTTCTTGGATAAAATCAACAAGAAAGATAAACCCTTAGCCAAACTAAACAAAGGGCACCGAGACAGTACCCAAATTAACAAAATCTGAAATGAAAAGAGAGACATAACAAAAACAGGAAATTAAAAATTCATCATGTCTTACTAGAAAAGCTTATACTCAACACATCTGGAAAATCTAGATGAAATGGATGATTTTATAGACAGATACCACATACCCAATTAAATCAAGATAAGGCAAACTAACTAAACAGTCCAATAACCCCTATAGAAATAGAAGGAATCATTAACAACCTCCTAACAAAAACTTCCCAGCACAAATGAGGCCATTGGTTCTCTAATCTGGAATGAGTCTGCACAAATCATCTTTTAGGCTTTAAAGACAGGTGATATTGGCTCCAACACTAGCACTTCCAGATACCTCCAAACCTTTTCATCTACAGGCCCATGAAACAAAAGCTACTGCAAAGGGTGTGGAACCACACATTTTAGGCCATGGAATCACAGTGTACTACACCTGTCCAAGCTATTGGACCATGTACTGTCTGGTTGTCCACTTTTCTAAGAGCTGTGGTGGCTACCAGTATTCTAGTGAAAGAAGCAGAGAAGTTAACTCTGGGTTAGCATCTTATACTTACATTCACCCCATGCAGTTGAGGCTCTTCTCAAAGGAACATGAGAACCCTGGCTGTTTAATGCACATGTGAACCATCCTTGAGTCTGGTTTGAAAACGCTCCTGGCATCAATCTTGCTAACATCTTGCCAGCTGATGACCCACAGATGCTCATCTGTAACTGCATTTGGAAACAAGCATAGTGAAAGAGATCAGTCTAGACCTAATAGAAACCCCACATTTCATGTAAGATTCTGATGCAATGCTCTAGATGGGTGGGAAATCTTCATTAAACATGGACCCAGGTACACAGGGGCTTCAGCAGTTATTGTAACTGAAATAATTTGGACCCAAGAATTATAGCCCAAATATATGGTGGAAAACAAAGACCTGTTATCAAGTATCAGGACGCTACTATGCTTTAGTTACTGCATATGTGGATGTTATGATCTATAGGAAAGAGAGCTTGTCACAGCTGGTGGGAAGGACATTAATAACAGAGGGATTCTTGGCTCTCCTCCAAACTATTTGCCTTCCTTTATGAGTTTCTTGCTTTCAATGCTGAGGACATAGACTTAATGACTCCTTCAGGGCCAGAGGTAACATGGAAGGGTGCTGTGTGAAGATCTATGACCTATGTACCAAGCAGCAATAGGTACGATGGATGAAGCATCAGGGGCAGGTTGCCCTCATGATTAATAAACAGAGTCAAGCCCATAGACCATCCTCCACCTTATCCAGGCACTCTCCTATGTCTCATCAAGGTGTTCTGTTATCATTTACAAAACTTTCTGTGGAGTTAGCCTCTTTCAGGAAACTGCATGATTGGCAAGCAACCCCTCCTTCTCAACTACAAGCTGCAGTTCATTAAGATAGATAGGGTGAACACACATTACATACCCACATGCCATTATGCTACAGGGGTTCCTTTTACATGCTGCCTTGACTGGAGCACAGAGCTTTGAGTGATGTAGTCAGGGACTGCAACTCATTTGTTGGTAGGGGTCATGTGAGGTCACAGGTAGGAAGCATTTGTAAGTCTTGGAGCCCAGTGAAATTTCAAAATGTGTGGTTCTCATTGTCTATTTTTTTTTTGGGGGGGGTGCATTTTGTATATTTTTTCTCCCTTTCCCCCTGCATTGCAAAATGGTCTCTTAACCCAGTCTAGACCTTGGTTCACAGTGACAGAGCCTGAGTAGCATCTTGTCAGTCCTGTTTCATGTCAGTGTTGCTAGGGTTCTCTCCTGGAGCTTCTATTCAGGAGCTGAGTGGATGAACAGGGATGTGTGCAGAAAGGCTTCTCTCTGGCTCAGGGTTAGTGGGAGAGATGTGAGGCTTCAAGAGAAAACTTTCTCCAACTCTCTCAACCTAGTCTGCAGAAGAAGCTGCTCACTAAGCATTTTTAGTCCCTAAGGGATGGATAGCAGAGTCCTGGGTCTCACTTGAAACATCAGCTTTTCTACATTCAATGGTTTCTCCAGTCTTGAGGTCTTATTGTTTCCTGCTCACTTATGATTTCTGGTGTGTCTGGGGGAGGGGGATATGCATGTCTGTGCCAATATGTATATTGGTGGGTTGCTGAGAGGCCAGTTAACTACATGTGGTTTTGTAGTCTTTCTGCAACACAGTCCCTTTAGCCCAGGTCTCTCGCTGAATCTGAAACTTCCTGTTTTGGTTAAGCTGTCTGACCACATCTTTGAATCTTCTGTCACCTCCCAGCAGAGCTCCTGGTATTGTCTGCTCTCAAGTCACTGCTACAAGGGTAAATTACTCATAGAGAGGAAGAACATGGTAGCTCTCTCCACATTTTTACATATTTTATTGTTTTGGGTTTTGTTGTTGTTGTAAAAATCAGTTTATTAACATGGATGAAGGCAATGCTGTCTGTTCCAGGTGTCAGACACACAACTTGGCCCACTGTGTTTTCTCATGAGCTTTCTTGTCATTAGCCTGAAATCCCTAGGGACAGGGAGGAGGGTGTTGGTGACCCAGGATGGGTCTTATCCTACAAACCTAGGCTCCACATAACCCACAGGTGAGTTTTTCAACCCAATAAACCTTTATTAAACAAACAGAACCGATGTTGCCAACACTTAAAAGTAAATAATTTCATATTTAGGCCAGCCCCCCCTTCCCAAATCATGCCATGTGACCTCAGATTCCCTTTCCTAGTCCTTCCCTCATTCATTACAACTTCCTAACCCTGTGTTTAGAGGCCCACCCATGTGTGGAACAACCATGAAGCAGACATGGTACTCTTGGAATCAGAGTGAGATATGGGGCATAAAGGGGTGCTCAACAACAGCTGCACACATGAGACCAACTTTATCTCCAAGGATTTGGTGTCCTATTTAAATGACCCTTAGGAACCTGAACATCAGCCTCTCATTCTCAAAAGGGAGTATGAGCCTCTTAGAGGGCAAGGGGCAACAGTCCAGGCACCCCAGTGTCACATAGGATGGTTCCCTAGTCTCGTGGGAAAGCAGTGGGTTTGGTTCACTGACCACTGAGGACAACTCACCTGGGTTCTTATAACTGGCCATCTACTGGTCTTCAGAATCCAATGGCCACAGAGACCAAGCTTCTTCCAGAATCTCCAGGTCAGGGTCCCTCCATGGCTCAGGGACTTTCACACAGCACTCTTCCTCTCACCTGCCTACCATATAGTGGCAGCAAGAGGAGCAGCTGCATCTCAAAACCTCAGGTCATGGGGACAGGCGCCCAGGCTGGAAGTGACCTTCCTGGCTGCTTCTTCAAGGGCCTCTCCCTCTGCTCTACCTCCCAGGCCATCAATGCTACCCTATCACTGTAGGCAGAGGAGCTCCTGGTCCTGTGACCACCACCCCTTCCAGCTCTATGGTATGGAGAGGTGTCTAAGGATGTCGCTTTTGGAATTATGTAGGACCCAGGTCCTACTGCCTGCTGTATGGTGCCTCACTCAGAGAGGCTCCGGTCCAGCCCTCTCACAGGACAGAAAGCAAGGCTTCCATTTTATTGTTTTGTAATTAGAGTCTTTCATAATAAAGACTAGAGATTGACATCATTAATCTGTAGAAATCCCTCGTTTTGCTGTCTGAAGTGATCCTTCAAAAATGCAAAGGACATTATTGGACTTGATTTACTCTTTTACAATAGAAAAGACTGTGTACAGGTCTAGACTGTGTACAGCCCTTAAAGACGAATGTTGCTTTTACATAGATGAAGACAGGGATGGTTAAAAAGAACATGAGGGACAAAGATGAGAGCTGGTACAAGAATTGGTTTTCAACCCCTTCATGATTGTTAACCCTACTTCCTTTCATTTTAAGACCATTAGTTGGGATATTTTTACTTGTTCCTTTTGGTTTCTGGGCCTTACATAGGCTGACTAACTTTGTGAAACAACAGGTAGATAATTTGATAGCCAAACCAATTCAGATACATTATCATAATTTAGCTATGGAAGACCATGAGACACAGGACAAAGTTGTTACACTATCCAGGGTATTCACTACTCAACCTAAAAGAGGGGACTCCCACCCATAGACCAGGCAGAGAGGAGCCACCCAGAACTCCCTCTGCCTGGCTATCTAAATTCTTGCTTAGGCTCTGAGGCTAAGCACTGCAAGGGAATATAAATAAAAATTAAAAATATCTTTCTGTGTTTCCTGAGGGACAAGCCTGATTGCATAGGGGTTAATGTTAAAAGCATCTCATCTCCAGGAAAAAGACATCTGGATAGGTCTGGCCCTCATGCCTCACTGGACAATGACAGGAGGATCAGAGCCATTACAGGGTCCCCTTTAATTACTGGAGGTCAGGCTTCTATTCCTGTCTTTGCAAGATTGGAATTGCCATGGTCTTTCTATACTTGGAGAAGGGAGGAGATGTCAGGGGCAGCCTTGCTTATACATTGAAGGCCTAAAATCAGCCATAGGTCTAAGTCAGCCTGCTAACACAAAGTCCTGGTTTCTGTGGAAAAACAATGAGCAGATGGCTATAAGATCTTGTAAACAAGTAGTCTTCGTGGAAATTTATCAGCCTGGATAGTCATAGACCTTGTGGATAGGTAGCCTTGGTAGATAGTACCAACTTAGATAAGGACAAGTGAATCATCGACAATCATAGTGGCCTGTTCCCTGAACCTTTGCCCAGGTGATACCCTGTACTTCCCCTGAAAAACTACAGTCCTAAGCCTTTCCCTTTCCCACATTCTACCTTTATGTGTTTATAACACCTGTGTGAAAAAGTAAATATTAGGATTTGATCAGACTATAGGCAAATCATCCTTTGCATTTGGCTGTTTTTGTCGATTCTCTCTTTCAGGTTATCTCCCAGAAACTGTTTACTTCCCTGCAGGACAAGCCACAGAACAAGAAGTAGGGGTCCACAGGCTCCCCACAAATAATACTAGAGTAGCTATAAGCATAGTGGTGTCCTTTCTTTTTTTTATTAATATCCCTTTTAAAGTTCAATGCTTTCCCTTGGGAAGATTTGCAAGCCACACACTCTTGCTGATTACAGTATCTCTTCAGTGAGCATGGATTTCCTGAGAGATGGTTTCTCTGGGGATTCACAGATGGAGATTTGCACAAGTGGAATCCAGGCAGATTCCTGCACTCCAGCTATAATAACAGCCTTCAATTAAATGGTGGCTGGGCTCCCTTGAAGGCCTCTGTATAGTGCCTCATTCAAACATTGCTACACAGTTATTTTTCAATACATTATATATGGATTATTGGAGACATGTGGCCTTTTATTTAGCACAGTGTGTAGTTCACAGTTCACTTTCAAGCCATTTATTAAATCTGAGAAAAAATTCCAGTTCCAGGTGCTCTCTGGCCCTTCTTCTTTGGGAATACAGGGAATGAATTTAGCTCAAAGGTCATAATGGATTGTCCTGCTGAATAAGCCTGGTGTTTGCTGGAAAACTGACATGGCAGGCTCTCACAAGGCCTTTGTCTCTTCCTCCCCTAGGTCCAAAATGTTCCACCAGAAGCTCAAATAGGGCACAGTACAGGTCAAGATCTCCCTCAGACACAACTCTTCACCAGGAGCACTGAGTGTGCAAAGCAATGAACCACCATTGCATCTCATCCCTATATCCATGGCAAACTTGGGCTGCATTTTCTTCCTTTCATTGGGTTCCTATATGTCACAAGGCCTTCATTTTTTCTAGCCTCTGGTCCAGAAAGAGTGCATGTATGGAAGGCTTCAGAAGTGCTGAGGGACATCAAGATCTGTTGGTCATCCAGGAGGATCCCAAGAATGTAAATTTTTGCTTGTCCTCATGGATTATCAACAATAATTTCAGGGAGATCAGTCAAGCAAATTTTAAAGACTTTGAGGTATTGTCTGTAACATGACTCGTGCTTTGCCTTGGAAGAAATTGTCCAACAGCAAACCCCCACCCCAATGGGGCATACCTACATTCATCTTGAAGAGATTGTTACCATTGCTGGCTGCCTTTGTACTATATTTCCAAGGCCAGCAACAGGCTATAGGTTAGTGCAGCAAATTCTACAGCAAGGGAATGCTGCTTAGCTTAATTATTGTGTTTTGATTTTGGTTAGAGTTTTGATTGCCTTGAGTACATGGTTTTCTTTCTTTTCATTTGAAGTTTTGTTATTATTTTTTGTTACTGTAATTTGCTGTTTTGCTAAGGCTGTGTACAGTATACTTTGACTCCTCCACTTTAAGCTGGTATTGAAAAAAATTAATGTATTTTTATGAATAAAAAGGCAATCTCTAATTTTTATCTCATAAAAACCATCAGTCTTCATGTGCGTTTCACAGTCTTGTAACAGTAGAAGTATCAGGTAGGAATGGACCTCTTCAAGTGTAATGTGGCTTACGCTTCGTTACTGGTTCCCAACCAGTCAGAGCTACACAAAGAATTGTGTTTATGATGTGGATAGTGTGACACACTTTGTGGATCCCAAATTCCTGCTGAAAAACACATCCATGCTGTATCTTTGTGGTCATAAATTCAGCTATGTTAAAATGTACTACTCCTTAGATGCTCATGATGAAAAAACAGAGGAGAAACATAGGAGTGTTTCTCTAATACATCCCAAGAAAGAAAATTATTTACTAAGGGAGTATCAAAGAAATTAGTAACCACAGAGCTGTATGCCTCTTGTTTCCTTGAAAGGTAGCATCACTTATAACTGCATAGCAGAGATCATGAATTCCAAGACCTATTGGGAGATGTTGTGTTTTTGTTTGTTTTGTTTTGGTGGTGGTGTTGTTCTACTGATGATGATTTTGTTCTCTTGGCCTGGACAATGTATTTGATGTTTTTTTTTTTTTTTTTTTTTTTTTTTTTTTTTTTTTTAAATTTGGTTAGGGTGTTGTTTATGTTTTTGCATTATTTCTTTTATATGTATGGGTTTTTTACCTGCTGTGTGTCTGTACACTACATGCATGCAATTCTCTCAAGGCCAGAAGAGGCCAGTGGATTCCACCTGGAACTGAAGTGACAGAGGATTGTTAATCATCACTCTTAAGGTCCTCTGAAAAACAAATTATCAAATGAAGCAGCCATCTATCCAGCCCCTGCTTGGACTTTTCTCCTTATTTGTGTGCTGTATCAGCTGCACTGGATCACACCCAACCAAAGAGAAGATTCTTGAGACCTTGAGACATACTTGGGGCAGGCATGTTCAATGTTTAAACTCTGAGGCCTCCAGGTAGGGTATTAGAGTGGGTTTTTTTTTATCATGCCTCAGGATCTCTTATTGTCAGGGTTGGAGCAGATCTCTCATGTCTCATCCTGCATGACAGTGCAGATTAGGCTTTATCAGATGAAATGCAGAATTGAGAACACTCTGAGTGGTAGAAGTGGTAAATAAATCCTGTTGAAGTGCCATCAAAACAGTGTTTAGATTAAGCTTCCGACAAACCCAGAGGGATGGAGCCTGCAGCAGAGGACACAGGACTGTGGGGTGAATATTTCCATTAAAGGCTAGCAAGTGAGAGGGATGGTAGATGTTGCCTGTATCTTTGCTCTACCTTCTGCCTTTACTCTGGAAAGTGATTCTGATACCAGGACCCTCCCAGCTTCCCTTAAATCTGAGGCTAAAACACAGACAGACAGACAGACAGACAGACAGACAGACAGACAGACAGACAGAAACACACACACACACACACACACACACACACACACACACTGTTGTTCATTTTCTACTTGTCTCCAGGGGTTTTTACTATCTTCAGACTGGAAAAGAGTGTCTTTGTCAATTTATTTCTACCTCTTCCACCTCCCTTACATTTTAGCCTTTCAGTCACATCTGTACCCTGCTAAATGCCCCTGTCCACCTGCCTGTAGGAGCAGACTCTGTGGCCACTTTTTTGATACCTCACACTGTTGCGTTGTTGTTCTTTCTCCAATTCTCATGCCCCTTCCTTTGGTCAGCATTTCTTCCAATGACCTGTACCTTCTGCTCTGCAATTAGCCCATGGCATTTTTTACTGACAGGTCAACAAACAATTGAGAACAGGACCTTAACATCAGAACTGTCCCCTACAAATAGATGTTGCACTTTTACCATAGTAGATCCCACAGTATATTAGAAAATGTTTCTTCAGATGAGTAACTGATTCTGGTGAATCTCCCCTAAATCGTGTGACTTCTAAGACTGAGGAGGAAGTAATCCTGTGCATCTCAAGACTGGTATTGTCAAAACCGAGAGTAAAAAGAATCACCTCTTTATGAGTGATGGACAAATATACACATGAACTTCAGTATAGACACAGAGCTTCTTCAGTTCTGTGACTGAGGTGATCAGGTGGTTTGTTGGCTCAACAAGTAAAGTTGTTTTTGCCAACTCTCTAGAGTTTTTTTCCCTTATACCTACATGGTTGAAGGAAAGAGCAAACCACCTACAAATTGTCCTCTGATTTTAATTTTGGGGGTGCAGTGAGTTACCCACCACTCCAAACTTTCAGGGGTTTGCTGTTAGGTTTCTTAACTGCACTTGTTTCTTTAATAATTACCACTTAGTCTTAATCCTTAGATTTTCTCACACACTTTTCTACATCTATTTGCTCTACATTTTACTTCTAATTCTCACTGTAAACCTCATTAAATGTGGTCACTACAGATCATTTCATGCAGTCTTAGAATTTCTTTTGCCATATTAATTCATCTTTTATTTTTGAAGTTAGCTTCACTCAAATTTCAAATTGAAAGAACGCAGCCAGTCTTTCTTCCTTTTTCTAGTTTTCATTTATTGAAAATGTTTTTTTCATACAATACTTATTGTTTTCAGCTCCACCAACTCTTCTAAGACCCTCTCTCCCTCTCCTTGTATCTGAAACCACACCCTTTCAAATCTCTCCTAGAAAACAAATAACCATTTAGATAATATTGATAAACCAGGCTTCTTCCATCTTAGGCTTGAAAACAATTTTATACTAAAGAAATATTATGTTCGTTGCTGTTTATGATTAAATACATTTCTCGAATTTCCTATACCTAATAAATAACCTGAACTCAAAGGGCTGTGTACTATGCCTGTTCCAAAATGGCAAAAATGCCTTTGTTTCTTCTAAAGATAATTACGACCACATGTTGTTGTGACCTCCTGTGGTGACCACTTTGCTGTGATGCTCACTTTGAAACCATGATACTGTATTATGTGGTTGTTATGATCCACTTGTTATGTTTAGGTTCTGCTTCTTCAACAACATTCATTTGCCTGGAAGTCAGCATGAAGACTATGTTCTAAACATAGGCAGAAACATGGAAGCAGAAACAGAAGCAGATGCTATGGAGAGACAATGCTCATTTCTAACCCGTGCGCTAATTTCTCGCCTGCAAGAAAGCACAGGGTCCTTCACACCAGGATCCTTCTGCAACAAGCCTTTATTGTATCATGAAGAGGAAAGACAAAGGAGCCCGAGCCCTGCCAGCTTAAATAGCCCTTAGAGTGGCGTGTACATATTTGATTGGCTGTTTGCCCATTACTCAAACTATGTCCTGGGTGGGACGGTGAGTTAGTGTGCCCCTAGCCCTAGAGCTTACACCTGGAACTAACCGCCTGAGGCAGATGTAAGCAGTATCCTGAGGTGGAGTGCCCCAGAGCCCAGCAAGTTGTAGTTCCGCCTTCCTGAACTCTCCCAGCTGCCAGATTGCACTCTCCATCCCTGCAGCCAGGGCCAGAGCACAGTGGCCCAGATCTGCTGGTGGCTTGCTATTAAGGCTTCTGCCACCAGAGGGCGCGGCTCACTACACTTATTGGCGCACTCCTCATCAAGCCTACTTTCTTTTACAGCTCAGAACAATGCCTAGGGTTGGCAACACATACAGTGGGCCAGACCCATCCATATCAATAATTATTCAGGAAACAGTCTGAGTTGCCTGTCGGCCACTTTTATGGAGGCATTTTCTCAACTGAGGGTCTTTCATCCCAACTGATTCTACCTTATGACATGTTGAGCATAAACTAGCCAGCATATGTAACAATGATAACTATACTGAGGAAAAAAATCAAGGAAACAAAACCATTCACAGCAGCACAAAGAAGAGAATATTTTGGAGTAAACCTAACCAAGGACATAAAAGACATCTGAAATGAACACTAAAACACTGAAGAAATTGAAGACCACACTAGAACATAGAACGATCTCCCACAACTGGAGATTGGTAAGATTAATATTGTGAAAATGATCATTCTATGAAAGTAATCTATAAACAAAATGCAATGTGAATAAGGTGCCAATTTTGATTCTTCACAGAATTAGAAAACAATTTTAAAGTTCATGTGGAAGCACAAAAGACATGGCTGGTCGAAGCAGTGGGGAAGAATAAGAACACCATTGAAGGTAACTCAGTACCTGAGTTCAACTTATCCGAGTCTGACTCAGACAAATAGTTATCATCCTTTGGTCTTATTTTGGATTTTAATTTTGGGTATATGCATTTTATCTTTTTTCTTTGAACTGCTAAGTCATTTCTCTCTTTGGGTTGAGGGACTCTATTTGGTTTGGCTTCCTTCCCCCTTGGATTCTCTGTCTCTAAAGTCTGATCCAAATTTTGGGGCCTACTGGATGACCTTGGAAAGGTCCCTCCCTGATCATCATCACTATCTAGAAAAATTAAATCTATATCTTCCTTGGAAGAATCAACCTTTTTCTTTCCTTTCTTTTTTCTTTCTTTTCACTGTCTTTTAATTTTTTTCACCCTCTTCAACAACCACCACTATTGACAGTCACTTTGTGAGATCATTTCATTTATCAAGTTCCATTATGTAAAGGCAGTAACTGGGACCTTCTCAGGCCCAAATGGCCTGTAAAATTCTTTAAGTGCATCTCCAACTCTATGCCATCTTTTCTCATCAATAGTTCTTTCTTGAGGAATCCACAGACATAAGTCTTTAATGAAATAAAAAAATGACAACAAATGCTGAATTTCACCCTTACTCCTTTCGTCTTTAAAGCGTTTCTCATCTGTTCCACATATAGGTCATGCTGACTTATTTCTTGCCCCATTCTCATACTATGACTTACCAGTGTCAGTGCAGCAGGTTCCAGCAGAGACCACCTTTGTTACACTTTTGAATTTCCTGTCGAAGACCCTTCTTTCAATAATGTCCCTCAAGGAGCCTCTTGTTCTCACTGCCCCATATTGCCTGCCAGGTGACCTGCCATGAGGGTCAATCAATGGGTTCTACAAGGGAGAAAGTGGGGATTCAGGGGCAAGAGATGCAAAGAATGAAGACAAGACAGTTTTCTGATCAAGTCTCTTTTATTAAAACACAATTATGGGTATATAAGCACAAGCAGGGGAGTGCAGCTGGAGACACTTAACCACAATTACCTAGCAGCTGGGGACACTAAACAACAAGTCCAGGGTATGTCTGAGGAAAACAACATGATTCTCAGAGTGTGGTCAGTGGTTGTGGGCTGCTTGCAAAAATATCAGCCTAGAAAAACAAGTCTTTATTTAGGGTGGACAAGGATCAACCTACATATATACATGGCCCAAGAAGGCTGCAAAGAGAATAGCTGCTTTCTGCTAGGGGTGGGCTTCCAACACCTTTGTAGCTCAGTCTGGCTGGAAAGTTGTTGGGAGCCAACCACTAGCAGAAAGTGGCTACCCTCTTTGCAGCCATCTGAGCAATATACCAACACAAGAGACTTGTTTTGCAAACAGCCTACAACAGCTGAGCACACTCTGATAAACATCTTGTTTTGCTTACATATCTTGTTTTGCTGTTTATTGTCCCCAGCTGCAAGGCTCACATGGAAAGCACCTTCAGCTGTGTTCCTCTGCTTGTCCATGGCTGTAAGCCACCTCGTAAAGGATATAAGCACCCAGAATTTCCTTGCAATAAATGGGACTTCATCAGAGTCTCAGTCTTGTCTCCATTCTCTGTGCCTCTTGCCCCTCCATCCCAACACTCTCTCTCTTGCTAGATAGACCCTGTTCACTGACCTGGACGGACCAGATCAGGAAGTAATTAAGAAGCCCAAGCCCTGGGAGAATTTAGACATCCATCTCTGTCTAATAGGTGTGGAATTTCAACATGGTGACACCACACCTGAATAAAGAAAGTTCTTATAATGAAGAGTTAAAAGATCACTCTTTCATTCATAAGACTACATTCAATTTACTCAAAAGTGACTGAAACCAAGCAGTCAATATGTACAGTGTATAGGCTTATCAAAATATCAAATCAATTACAAGAACAAAACAACAATAAATCAATAACAAACTTCAAATGAAAACAAGATAAAACAAATAACCAAAGTTAGAAAAACTCAAACCAAAATCTAAACTCTAGAACTGTGGGAAGAAGCATTCTTTGGCTGCTCATTTTGCAGCACAGACTTACAGCCTGTGGCTGGCCTTGGCAACATAGTAGGAAAGCAGTTATTGATGGAAATAATCTTTTCAAGAGAAATGTAAGCAGGTCTTCCCTTTTTGGAGTGTGTGTTTGAAGGATATGTCCTCCCAAGACTGAGCATAAGACATGTGACAGTTTTTGGCTCAAAGTCTGCAAGTTTGTTGACAGATATCCAAGAAGTTATTCTTCATCAGGGCAAGAAAAATGTTCACTCTGACTCTTCCCTGATGCCCAGCAGCTCTTGATGTGCCTCAGCACTGCCCTGAACTCCTCCAGATGTGCACTCTTGCTGGGCTAGTGGCCAGATGAAATTAAGGCCTATTCATGCCAAAGAAAGCAATATAAAGAAGAAACTGCAGCCCACGATTGCCATGGTGATCAGGGATGAGATGCCATAGTGGTGCATTTGCTGCACACACTCAGTGCACATCACACAGCAGTTCTCTTGGTGGGAGATCTTGTCCTGGTCTGAACGATGTTTGAGTTTCTGTAGGAACATTTTAGACCTATGGAAGGAAGGGCCAAAGACCTGGTAAGGATTTGTCAGTTCAGCTCTCCCTCCAACACCAGTTCTATTCAGCTGGACAGTCCAGCATGACCCATCAGCTGAGGCCATTCCTTCATGCCCAAGTGTCATAGAGTACCCAGGCTTTATCTTTTTCTCAGCTTTTAAAAACTGCTAGAAACTGAACTGTGAACTACACACTGTACTGGTGTAAAAAAATTATATTTTTCTAGTAGTTCATGTATATTATATTGAATAGTAACATTGTAGCAATGTCTGAATCTGAGTTCAAGAAACATGAGAGTTACCTAGAAAACCATGTAGATGTCTTATAAAAAACCTGCCAAGAATTGAAGACTATGATTATTTCTCCAGTGCAGGAACCTGCCTGTGTTCCACTTGTCAGTCCCTTTATCTGAAAATACCCAGAGAAACTATCTCCCATGAAATCCATGGGCACTGCTCTGGTCCTATAATCAGCGAGAGTGTGTTAAAGAAAATTACTCCACTGAACTATAAGGTGATGGTCATGAAGAAACAGAACATACACCTGTATGTCTATGGGTTTTGTAGGGCACACTCTCAAACACACAAAATATATGTGTTCACACATTACGAGCATGGTATATTGCAGTGACCAGTTTAGTTTCCCAGTTATGGCTAATATAAAAATTGCCCAGTATATTTTTCAGGTATAAAAATATCAAATCTTGAATGGGATATGTACATAGTGGCATAGCATATGGACAATGCAGTCAATGATATGCTTTCCTCTCTTAAACCTAACTTGGAATCAGGCTTCTTGGCCTATTATCTAATCTGCCTTAGCAAGTTTCCAAGGCTGTGTAGAGTAGGCTTGTTTCCCAGCTAAGGATCACATGCTGGTGGTATATTAGCTTCTTGTTCTTCTTCACTGTTTCAGACTTGTCCCCAAGTAAACAGCTTCTTCCAATAGGAGCTCCCTTTACCATAGCCTGACTGACTTGGTGTTCAAAGCTATGAGCCCAGAATAATAAGAATTCCCCATAACTAGGAAAAAATGTAAAACTTTTCCCCATCATTTGACTGTGTCAAGGATATTTTGAGTAAGATAAGGCTGACTAGTTGAAATGCCAAATGCTTGTTTGGATTATCTCACACTGAGCAATAGTCCATGGAAGGGCTGCACCAAATGGTGCATTTTCACTCTTTAGCTAATGGACATCTGGATAGTTTCTCCTTCAGGGCTGCTCTGCAGACCACTACAACCCTGATATGCCCTAGTTGCTCTGTGTACATCTACTACTTGTTCTAATTCGCTGGGTAAAAGGGGACTTCTTTTCCACTTTCTGAAAAAGGCTTCTCACAGACCTACCCGATTTTATACTACCAGACCTGTCTGAAGGTCCTCATTATTCTCAACCCCCATTGAGGCTGATTATAACTGAGAGGAAATTATTTTGAATACCAGCAGTTGCAGAATGCTACACAAATAACACACAGTGAGTGCTTTAGAGATCTTGAGACTCAAGGGGCTCCTGAAACACCTCTGTTCTTGCACCACATCTCTGGGATTTCTGCTGGATGCAGATACAGCTCCAAGCAACTCAATCTCTCAAGGAATAAAATCCAAGACAAACTTGAAGGCAAACTTTTACTGAGCAGAAGTAGCTGGAAAGTAAATGGTAGCAGACAATGAGGAAAACAACCTGGAATGCTAAGAAGTCACAGTGAGCAACCTAACAATCCAGTGAGCCTTGACTATTCACCAAGAGCAGAAAAGGGACATAAACACATGGATTTTATACAACAATCTTTCCCTTACCTCAATGCACCATATTCCTTTGATTTGCTCCAAAGGACTCCAATGAGAATCAATAGTTTTGCCCCTAATCATTTGAAAATCTGACTTTACAAGAATATTTTGTGTCCTGTTTCTCTTGAGAGCTAGGTGGAGATGCAGAATAATTTGACTGCTGTATTTGATGTTTCATGGAAACAAACTGAAATCTCAGAGTGTTTTTCTCATTAAACTTGGCATCTCAACACACACACAGCTGCATGTCTGAAGAAACACACTAACACCACACTAACACCACACACACACACACACACACACACACACACACACACATACACACAGATACACACACACACACACACACACACACACACACACACACACACACACACACAGTAACACCAAAAATCATAAGTGAGCAGAAAACAATGAGGAATCTGTCATGTTTGAAGAAAAGGTCATTTGTCTAGGCAAAGCAGATGTTTCAAGTGAGACCTACATCACTACTACTCTTCCTAGAGAAATAAAAAGCCCTAGAGAAAACTTTTCATGGTCAGAATGGGGGTCTGTATATATGCAGAAATTTTCTTTGAAGACTCAAATCTCTCAAAAGAAACCTCAGCTTGTGAGAATCTGTTCCACATCCCTGCTCATCCAGCCAGCTTTAGACTGTGAGGCCCAGGAACAATGACTTCTATAGCAGCACTCAGAGAAAACAAGCCTGAGAAGCTGCTACTGAGGATCTGTCACTGTGGATCAAGATCTATGAAGCCTGAAGAGACCAACCTGAGATAGAGGGAAAAGGGCAGAGGGAGAAGAATAACAACATCTGCCAAAGGCAACAGTGAGATCCACTTGCTTGTCATTTCCACTATGCTCTCATCCCAAAAACTACCTCCTACCTGGAATCTCACATGATCCTTGTAAAGCAAATGAGATACAGGTCTTTTCTTCATCTTTCCAAGCCCTGTGCTATGCTAATGAAGGGCTTCCACCTAGCACCCTTCAAACTTAGTGGCAGGCAGTGGTGTGGTGTGTAGCCAACCCATCGCCCTTAAAAAAATGCAGACTCAAGCAGAGCAAGAGCATTCGCTTTCCTTTTTTAATTTTTAAAATTTTTTTATTTTATATTTTATTTACATTTCAGATGTCATTCCCTTTGCCCATTTCCCCTCCCTAGAAAACCCCTATCCCATGCCCCCTTTTCCTTTTTGCTTTTATAGAATTTTTAAAATGTTAATCAAAGGCTTAATAAGTTTGGTAATGTTCAATCAGAAGTGTAACCTAATACCCAACCTAGATATATGAACTATCTTTGACTGGTGGAGACATGTGAACATCTGCCTCCATGCCCCCCCTTCTCTCTCTTTCTCTCTCTCATCACCTAGCTTCTCCTCTCCTTGCTCCATCTCTTTCTCGGTACTCCTTCCCCTTCTCCTCCTACATATCACCCTTCCTGTTTAAATAAAACTTTTCTCTCAAATTACAATTAGTGCATAATCATTTCTAATTGTACCAGTGAGGTAAAAGATCGCCCTAATACCCAGTCCATCATTTTGTTGAATAACCAGAACCTCTGTCATCTCTCCTAACTAAAACACTTAATTTTGAATCTGGCTTTTTTCTTGGTTTTAGAATGAATGTCAGCTGAAAACCATCCACTCAGATCTTTTCTCTCAAAGTAAGAAGTTAAAGAAGAGTCAGTGTCCCTATTCCCTGGGATTGGGGACTAAGGTGGTAGATATTGCTCTGTGTTGGGAGCCGATTTTAGTAGAAAGCGGCTAGATCAACTTTGCAGCCATCTGGAACCATATACCATGATGAAAGACTTGGTTGTCAAAAGCCTCTAACAGCTGAAGCACACTCTGATAAATATCTTGTTTATCCCACATAGCTTGTTTTGCTGTTTAGTGACCTCAGCTGTATGGTGCACGTGGTAAAGTGTTTTCACCTGTGTTCTCCTGCGTGTGTATATAAATACCTCAGAGTTCACTTCAATAAGAGAGACATAAGAGGGACTTGAGAAAATAGAAGAGAGACTTGATAAAGAAGAGAGACTTGATAAAGGAGAGACTTGATAAAATAGAAGAGACTTGATCACACCCTGTCTTGTCTCCTGCCCCTGCAGCCCCACTCTCTCTCTTGACCAGAGCACTTAGCCCCAAAGCGTTGAGGCAAAGCGTTGAGGCAGAGTGCAAGTCCTCAACATTTGTGGCGCCCAACGTGGGGCTCCAGTAAGCAGGATACAGTGGAAGACACCCTGCACTGGAGAACCAGTTGACTGATGGAGCTGGCTGAATTCGGAAGTGAAACAAAGGTGATTGCATAGTAACAAAAATGGGGCAAAAAATAAGCAGAAACAGATGAAAAAAGTTTTAAAGATGCAAGGAGTAAATTGCAGGCTGCTCTGAGTCAAGAGAGGCAAACAGATAGATAAAGGTTATAGTAACAAAAATGGGGCAAGAAATAAGTAAGCAGAAACAGATGAAAAAGGTTTTAAAGAAGCAAGGAGTAAATTGCAGGCTGCTCTGAGTCAAGAGAGCCAAACAGATAAATAAATAATGGTTATAGTAACGAAAATGGGGCAAGAAATAAGTGAGTAAAAACAGATGGAAAAGGCTTTAAAGACACGAGGAATAAACAGAAGGCTGCTCTAGACAGAGAGCTAAGCAGAATGATAACGTTAATTGATTTAACTTTCAAAATGGGTGTGATTCTGAGTTATATAGTTATATTTTTCTGGATAAAAACTCAATGTAAAGGTTTTTCTGGTTACTGGCTTAAGGAAAAGTTAATTTGGAAAAAAAGGTTTTTCTGTGAGTTTTCTGATGAGGTCATTAAGGTAGTAGTTATGTCTTCCAGAATTATATTGATCAGACATGACAGAGGTAGGCCTCCAGAATACTAGATTTCAGGGAATCAAAATAATTATCTTGATACTAAGACTTGTTTTGAGATTTGTATACTGCAGAATACACAGCTTTGAAGAATGAATCTTATCACCTGCATGTTCACTGATGCCCTGGACTTCCAGCTGGATGCAGTTAAGACAGACTTCAGATGCTTATCAATTTACCCTTCCCCTCATTCCTCTTCTAAAAGTCAATGCCCATGTTCAGCTTGAAGAAGTTAATGAAGAGTCGGCGCCCCAATTCCCTGGACTTGGGGACTGAGGTGGTTAATATTAGGCTGTCTTTATCTGTATAATTGTTACTAAGCTGATGCAAAATTCAAGGATTTCATTGGTATAAATTTGTGGGTATAAGGCTTAGACCTTTCACTTCTCCAACAGGGGAAGTTGTGTGTTGCCTTAAAGAGTGTTGCTTTTATATCAACGGTTTAGATATTAAGTCTCTTGTCTCTCGGTTTCATGCTGTTCAACAAACTGATGCCTTTGGTAAACCCATACAGGTCCGATATTACAGGCTGGAAGTAGGGGACTCTGACAGGCACGGTTTCCGTAAGTTTTCCCAGCCTTCCCTTTTAAAAAAAATTTAAAAAGGGGGACCTGTAGGGAGCCGACTTTAGTAGAAAGTGGCTAGATCAACTTTGCAGCCATCTGGAACCATATACCCTGATGAAAGACTTGATTTTCAAAAGCCTATAACAGCTGAAGCACACTCTGATTTTTATCCCACATAGCTTATTTTGCTGTTTAGTGACCTCAGCTGTATGGTACACATGGTAAAGTGTTTTCACCTGTGTTCTCCTGCTTGTGTATATAAATACCTCAGAATTCACTTCAAGAAGAGAGACTTGAGAAAATAGAAAGAGACTTGATCATACCCTGTCTTGTCTCCATTCTTCGAGTCTCCTGCCCCTGCAGCCCCACTCTCTCTCTTGACCAGAGCACTTAGCCCCAAAGCATTGAGGCAAAGTGTTGAGGCAGAGTGTGGGCCTCAACAGCTCTGCCTCTCTAGGGAAAAGTAGTGGTTTTGTTGGAACAGGGAGGATTAGCTAGGACTTATTGCATAGCCATAACCTATTGGTAGCAATCTGTATAATTAATATCAAGATGAAGTTATAATTTTTTAAGTGGTACAAAATTAACTTTGATTTCAAATTTGAGGATTTCATTGGCATTGACCTTCTAATTGATATAAAAGTGAGATGAATATTGATACTGTCATGGGCTTGTGCCTGTATAACACATTTAGGAATACAAGGCTTAGAACCAGTCCTTCTTTAACTTTTTAAACTGATTTGGGATGGTTAGCCTATGAGTTAAGGGACTATAGCAAATTCATGGTTTGAGTTTAATGTTAGGGTGTTTTCCGTATTTTAGTTAGAAATAGCTGAGAGGAGTTAACAGACAACAGTCCGGGTTACCTTACATGGATAGTTGGTTTTCAAAACATCAGAAGTCCATAGAATTGACGTTACAAATATTTCTATATTAATGATCATTATGATTAGAGACCTGTCTGCTCCTGACAGCTTTCTGTTGTGGATTCTAAGAAGAAATTGAGCATCCTTGGAGTTACTCTAGTTGTGCAGTGACAGCCACTAGGCAAGAATTGCCTCTTTCCATCTACAGACAAATTACTGTCCAGAAAAGGACACACTTGCAGAATAGTCGACTGATTATATCTGCCTAGACAGAGTAATCAGCCCTTAATAATTCTGCATCACTAAGGTTTGTCAGATAACTCTGGGCCAGAAGATTTGATGCTCCAGCTGACGATTTGATGCTCCAAAGTTCGCTAGTATAGGGGCTTTTCGGGTGTTCAGTGGTCTCTATAAATTGGCTAAGTTTTAGAAGCTATGCTTAGTCTTCCCATAATTTCAGTTAACTCAGTCATTCTGGACTTCTGACAGGGTTGAAGACCTATAGAGCATTTAGTTTCTAAACATGGAGTTTTTGAAAAAGGCTACGTCCACACAAAGCCTTTTAAATGATCACATAAATGATCACTTGGATGAGACATAGGTGAGGGCCTAGATAAGTTGGTGGACAGTGACACTGGTTTATCCATGTTTCTGGTTAGACATGAGGACACTCTGCCTCTGATGTTTCATCCTACCTGCTGATGCTTGGCGCCCGGGACATAGATGTTCTTGTTGGCCTCATCACAGAAGCTCTTCTCTTCTCCATAGGACACTTGTGGTTCACTCTGCTCCACCAGCAGATTTCTGTTCCCACTCTGCAGCATTATCCTGATATTGTCTTTCAGTTGAGAACATTCTCTAAGGAGTTGGCAGTGCCTGGTGCTGAACCACAAACAAACAAAATGGTGATTCCCAGCCAGCTTCCATTTGCCTGTCACTCCTCCCAGTACCATCATCCCTACAAGTGTCCTAGTCCCTAGACAGCCTCAGACTAGAGTCCCCAGTATACATATCAGCACCAATGAGAGGCAGGTCTCATCCAGAGACCAGCCACATTCCCCCAGACTGAAATTACTTCTGTAAGGCCTGACAGCAAGTGGGTTTATGTCCATCAAGGAAGATGAAATGTTCCTCATGGGTGCTTATATGTCCCTGGTACTAGAAAACTATCAGCAGGTAGAGGTAAATTCCCCTCTGAGAGAGGAGAGAAGACCCAACAGGAATACACTCTTTCCATTTTTGTCATGGATCCCAGATGTTTAAATCTATTGTCAGAGCCATAGAGGTTCAGTGTTGCTTGATATTCCCATCGAGGTGAAAATATTTTCTATGTAGAGGATCCTGAATTTGGAAGAATAAAGACTGAAAGGTCTTACAAACTTATCCACTTCTACACTCTTCAGACTTAGGACACCTGAGTGCAAGAGGTACAAATCCATGACCCTTGCCTCAAGGCAGAGTTCCTTTTAAGAAACAGTTAGTATAGAACCATAGCCCTTACTTTTGTTCAAAGTCCTTGAAGGACAGAAGCATTCCCTGTCTAGGGCTGGGGTCTCAGCTTTGTCAGTCACTCACCTGTAGGAATCGTTTTCTTCAATGCAGTCCTTGTATTTCTCCATGGCATCAATTACTGACTCTGTCATTTTCTGGATATTCATAATGGTCTTTTCGTGGTTTCTTTTAATGATGTTGAATTCGATGTTCATCCTGTGTTAGGGTATGGCACACAGAGCAAATATTTCTGTAAGGGTCATGTGCAGAAGGGCTGTATCCTGGACTACCCCAGCCAATAATATATGCCACAGCCTTGCTCTTTGGACATGGGGCCCATTGGTGCTGATTAAACTTATAATACTTGGCACAGGACAGCAGAGCCAGGGGAGCAAACGAAGGGAGCAGACCTCCAAGAGCATCTCGTGTGAGCCTGAAGGAATACACTGGTTCTGTGAGAAGTTTCTCCTAGTCTCTGCTACAGCTTGGGCCCACCAGATATATCTGATTACTTTTATTTTTAAAGCAGGAATATCAATACTTAGGTCCTATTGTTACATGAATTCTCGGAGGACAAAATTAGTATTTACAGGGGAGATTTTTAATAACACTTCCTCCCCCAGGAGATTTCTATGTGACACCAGTGCAAACACAAGGAGCAAAGTACCCTGTGGATCCATTTGGGCCTCTATGGACTCAACACTATCATGACCTGCAAATTGTGCATCAGACAAATTCTCAAACCCCATCAAAGGTCCCAGAGCCTCAGATCCTGAACAGCACAAACACAACTACATTCACACACATACACACCAACCCACCCACAAACACAATTAGAATGCCAGCTAAATCCAGGGAGGTGCCATGGTCTCAGAGTATAAGGACCAAACTCAGAGGAAAGCAGTGATGACCTGCAGGCATTTCATTAATACACTGAGAGGCAGCAAATCTGACCAAGTCCTTCCAGCTGTGGACAGAACCAATCAAACTCCAAGTACCTCAAGGTCAAGTATCCTACTTCTCAACACCTGTCAGGGCTTTCTAACACGCATGATTAGAGGAAATCTTGGGTTAATAGGGAGGGCACAATACAACAGGGGACTGAGCATAATTACTACCTGTAGTTCAAATCATGTTAATTGTACAGGTTCAGCATTTGACTAATTTCTTCCTCCTCAAAGCTCATCTTCTTCATCTTCAATTTCAGTTCTTCCAATCTTGTCATATCTTTCCAGTTACTGATGGTGGAATTCTGGGATGATGTTTGCCTAGCAGAGCCTGGAGATAGATAAACACAAATGAATTTGCAGAGTGGATGGCCCAGGGGCAGCAGAGACAATTCTGAGTTTCAAAATGAATGGTGAGGAAGAGGAAAAGCTAGAGACAGAGTGAGTCCCAGAAGGAGCAGAAAAGCAATCTTTGAGCTCTTCTGCTCAGCTATATCCCTCTTCCCAACCACCATCATCATACATATGCTACACTCTCTATTACAGAGAGTATTATGCACTGAAATCCATAAGCTGCCTCAGACATAACGACTTAGGGATCTTTGTCAGCTCATATCAGATGTGATGCAGGTAAATCCTGGAGTTCATATTGCTTAGCACCATCAAGGTCTAATCATGTGTGTTGAAACTCAAAGTGTCTGAGACTCCACACATGACCAGGGTCACATCCTTCTCTGTTTTTGTCCTCAGAGACTCCTTTAACCTGTAGTAATCCAGAGGATGAAGGGCTTCAACTCCTACCATGAACGGACACACTGTTAATCTCATAGTTCCTACTCATGGCATTCTTTGCCACTCAAAATGAAATTAAATAGCTCCCAGAAAATTAGCTGCAGGCTTGTCAGTATCTGGCTCTCTGTCAAACTAATAATCAGAAATTCTTGACTATTGTTCTACCATTGAGAAATTCCAAGGCTCCAGCTTGTAAGGCATATTCCTGAAAGGCCCAGCTCAAGCCTATTTCTTCCAGAAAGTTCCCCAACTCTACCCAGGACTCACTGTGCCTTCCCCAGAATGATTTCAGTCTTCCTTTCTTACAAGACAGGAGGCCAGCTTCTTTCTTACTCGGAGAGGTCTCTCCTTGATCACCATTCTCTTTCCGAAATAGCCTAAGCCACCTGGAAAACATGCCTGTTTGTGAACCCAAAAGGCACTGAAGAAATATCCCACAGGCAGTTGTTGTCACCACAACACAGGTGACATCACAGAAGATTCTACTTCTTTCCTAGATATAAGAGAATGTCCAAGGAAGGCATTCCTGATGATGTCACTGGGGACTGCCATGACCTACCTGCTAACTAGCTGTCCCCAAATTGTCCAATTTCTGGGGTGTCCTTTCCTGGAGTCTCTCATATGACCCAGGGAATACCCTTTGGCAACCTCTCCATCCAAAGTTAGAGATTTCTCTCTGCTTCATGACAAGTGAAGTGCTTTGGATGGGGAGTGTTAGTTAGGACCCTGACATGGGTAAGATATTTTTGTTAGCACCTAAATCTCTAGGGACCATGAATGTGGGAAATTGTTCTCAATAATAAATATAACCACCTAAGTCAATTCATGTGCCATACAGACCACTGACCTGGGTTTTCCCTGTTTCCCAGAGGCCAATATCTTTCTCCTATACCTTTAATTCTATAAGACAGGGATAATATTTTCTTAATGTTTAGGTTGCAGAGGCAGGGGATTGTTTCCTTCACACATTAAGTTTCTGACTCACTCTTAGCCTCAGAAATCAATTCTGTTCCAGAGGAACTTCACAAGACAAAAGCATCCATTGGAAGAAATACTTCCTCAATACACTCTGAAGTCTACTGTGTTTAAAGATCAACATCAACCATCTCTCGATCCCCCTTCCTAGCTTTTCACAGGCATGCCCTCCACTAAAGGCATGTGACCTTGGCTTCAGGCTCCATCCTAGCAGAGTAGTTTGAAGCTTCATCCCAACACTGGTCAGCTGACTTGAAATGGTGGTTCCTTCCTCCACCTCTGCCCCAAAGAGGATCTACTCAATTGGGCATTTCATTATTAGGCATTCCATGCCTAATCTGCATGGTTATCTGGCATGAGAGGTGACAGATCTCCTCCAAACCTGACAATCTGTGATTCTAGGGCATAATCTTGAACCCACAAGAGTACTGCATGGTTGCCTTGTGACCTAAGAAAACTAGCATGCCATCTTCAGGCACCTGTACCTAAATAAAGGTCTCCAGTAACTTCTATCTCTGGTTTGGGGTAATCTCTTTCAATAAGAAACCACACAAGTCTGGAAGGAAAAAGATCGAATGTAGGGACTGGAGAGAAGTCTCTTCATTAAGAGCATTTGTCCATCCACAATAGTACCCAGAGGGCAGTTAACAATCCCATTACTCTTGCTCTAGGTGGAAGGCCATGACCTCTTCTGGACTTGGGAGTAATTGCATGTGTGTGGTGCAGACATCCAGCAGAGAAAGCTACATATAAATAAAAGAAAATAAACAACAACCCTCCAAAACCAAGCAAAACCCTAAAAGCTCTGAATGTGTAGCCACACTAATATTAGATAAGAATAAAGCCAAGTCTCCACATGTCTGGGTTTTCTCAACATGGAAATCTGGGAAGTCTCAATCTGGGAAATCTTTTCAAGTTTACAGTTATTACGGAGGCTGTATTTCAAGGAAATGAGAGGCAGATGGCTCTGGATTTCCTGGTTTCTTGTATACACCCAGAATGAATACTCCTTTCCTAAGAGGCTTTAGAACAATACAGTTGTGACTCTCATTAATTTGGTCTGCATGACTAGTTCAGAAACATGTGAATGTGTGCACCATATTTTAGGGGTTTCTAAGTACATGACCTAAAGGATAGAGTATGGATACATTTTTCATTATTAAGTGGGTATCCACAGAGTAGGTCATGACATCCATGCCCCCTAAAAAGTACTGTGTAGAACTGGCTGGCTGGGAATTCACCATGTAGCCCATGGTGCCTGGAGCTCATAGAGATCCATCTCTGTCTGTGAATTCTGGGCCTACAGGAGTGTGCCAACACACAGCAGTCAAAAAGTGAAGACTTGGAAACTGATTTTTTAATTCACAAAAATGCAGCCATTTCACTTAATAGGGGCTTAAAGGAATCTCTAATCAGCTAGATCAGTATAGTCAGTGTATATTGCCACAGCAAAAGACCAAAATAATTACCAGAACAAAAGAAAGAAAAATAAATATCAAAACCACAAACCAATGGAACAAAAAGCCTAAACCCCAAACCAAACCAAACAAACCCAAACCAAAATCAATCAATCAATCAAACAAACAAACAAACAAACAATCAAGATGAGCAGAGTTCTCTTGCTGCAGTTGCGCAGCACTGAACTAAACCATGTGGACAGCCCTGAAGACAGGGTGTAAAGGCAGTTTTAGAGGTAATAGCCTATCAGGACAATGCTTCTTAGGCTTTTTTTTTGAGGCTTTTTAGGTGCAGCCTTCCCAAAGCTAAGGATTAAAGGTATTATAGGCTTTTGAGCAAAGACTTTTAACTTTAGTTAACTCATCTCCTCTAAAGATTATCAGATGGCAGATCAAAACAAGTATTAATTTTAACTCTTGAACTTTTTCTCCTGAATTCTGAGCCACTATGGATGTGCTTCTGCCTTCTCTGAAGTCCTGCCTGGTGCAAGCTCAGCAAGAGGGGTATCCCACACACCTCTGTGTACAAACAGAATTCTCTTGCCTATCTGGACCCTCATGTTACCTCTGCGCAAGTAGTTCTACTCCTAAGAAGATGAACTTCTTGATGTACACCAATAATTTTGTAATGTAATATATAATATAATGTACACAATATAATATAGACTATAATTTCTACCATCCTAAGGGTTCTTGATGCTTTGTTGTGGATACTCATAGCTATCCTCCTGCTTTTTCAGACACATCCAGCACACAGCAGCACTGACCTGGATATGCTATTGCTTCCTTGGCTGTGGAATGGCTGTTGAGCCTAATTCTCTTAAAGCTTTGTTCATTCCCAAGTAGGCACTTTTTACACTAGTTGCACATAGGTTTCTTAGGTTCTTAGCTTGAATTATGATACAAGTTCTTACTGTTCCCACACAGGTATGTCTAATAATGACCTGGTCCAGACCTATAACATTGAGAAATAAATAGTGGCAGTTAAACAGTTGCAGCAGAATTCTCTGAAATGCTATTTCACAGTAAGTTTTACAATTACACTTTTGAGATGATCCCTCTGAAACTCTAATATGTCATCATTTACCAAGGGCGTTTTAAGAGTGGAGCAGGAATCCTAAGTTCTGTCTGTGACACTGGGTTTAACTTAATTGTGGATGATGCACTTCATATCCTGGACACATCCTTCATGACACACACAATGGACAGCATGTATCTAGAAGAGTCCACAGTACCTCATGCTCCATAAGTTTAGGAGCACCCATCTTGAAAGAGAGCATAACCTCCTCTGTTATACACTTTATTAGCACACCACATCACCCCCAACTTAGACCATTTGCACACATCCTTGTGGTTCAGATTAACCACATACTACTGATCATTATTCTCTCCAGTGGGATTCATGACTGCATGGTAAATAATATGTAGTGTCCTTAGGTTCTGTTTTAAAACAAGATTCAGCAATATTGATTAATCTGAGAAGTTGAATTTGTCTTTCACATTGATATTTTGGCCATCTGAGGCTCATGTATGAATCTCATCAGCTGCAGGTACAACACTGGTTGAAAGCTCAGGTCGTTCTCCCTGAAGGTCATGTTTGTTGTTTTTAACTGGTTGTACTGTCATGAGATTCACAAGTGAATCCCATATATGATTCCTTTATTCTTAGCTGGATCTCATCAGAATTTCTGGGTCTGGGAGGCACCAACTTTGCCCTGAATGTAGTACATCATGCTGCTTCTGGATACTTTTGTAATGGTGCCTGCTGTGCACATGCCTTTAAGCTGATTTCACATTATCTCACAATACTCAATATAGCCCATGAGTGTCAGGGAGTTACCTGAAATTTCCCAGCCAAATAATTGTTTGTTCCTACAGGGTTTATCATTGAATATACTTTATTGACCTAAGGGATGCTTTTTGATAATTTATTGATAATTTATTTCTTCTGGCATTTTCTTCCTCTGTGACGAAGGATTATATCTTCTGCAGGGTATTCCTGTAAATATGTTGACCATTGTGTGATTTTTCAGCCAATACTTTCATGCCTGTGTGCTAATTCAAGATCCAAAATTTCCATTGGATTACCTTCTGTCCAAAGAGGTCAAATGTGACTCTGAATTGCTCTCTAAATACTTTCCAGGACCAGTCAATGCCAATGACTCTGGCTTTAGCATCCTAGTAATGGGTAAATACAAACAGGCAGCAATTTGCTGTAAATGATAGAGCTGCTGACTGGGGTAGCTTCAGATACTAACAGGGTCTGCTGCCAAAGGCAACCAGTGATTAAACATGTTACTCAACAGACCTTTTTTCTGAAGTCAGAAAATCTAATTTACTGGTAATAACACCCTGTGGCCAGTGCATAATCTATGATGATTTTTAACTTCTTGGGGCAAGAGAAAAAGGAAATACAGAAAATTCACATATACGCACAAATACACACACACATACACACACACACACACACACACACACACTGAATGAATGAATGAATGAATGAATGTATGAAGCAAAGGGCAGGATATAATAAGTTTATACATACAATTATACATGCATGGATACACATGCACACACACACACATGTATACACACCTACAGATAGACATGTCTATATTCACACACTGAAACATTAGAGCAAAGCTCCAAAAGCAGGTTCCAAGTATTCGACACATATATACATATATCAGTAAACACAATTGGTGGAGAGTAGGAACAATGTTCTAATCCCCTTTAACACAACCTTTACATGGACACACATAGTCCATGGATGGAAGTCACAGTTCTCCAGCCACACCACACTATGCTTTATTCTTTCATCCATCATTTATATATCCCAGCAAACTCTTTCAAGCAGTATACAATTAAATGTGAATATATTTCAGTTTCCTTCCAATAAATGATTATGATAAAAAACAATGTGTTAATACATCATTAGCATTAAAGGAAATAACCTTATGTATTAAGGTTAAAAAAATGAAGTTATTCTTATAAACCCAAGTACATCCATAACCAAGCAACTTATTATAGATTCACAATATGTAAGCAAGAATGTTAAGTTTCTCAGCTAGTTTCCCTTACTGGAAGGGAGCAATTGGCATTTATAAAGAAAGAAGTAATTGTTTTATTATTTATCTTTAAAAGTAATCTTGTAAAATTCTTAATAGAATCACAAATCTAAGCATTTATATAATAATCAGTCATATCTACCTTAAATCCTCAAAATGCATATCTACTCATTAGCAATTCTTAGTAAACCATATCAGGAAGCTGAAGTCAAAATAAGGGTATAAGTCATCAATTAACCCCCTTCCACCCTCAGTGAGGGTCCTGTAAGCCAGTGCTACCATGGTTTTGTTCTCTGAACACAAAAAGGTCCAGAACTTTAACTAATAAAAGTACGGCTTTGTGATCTTCATAGTGTTCCCTAAGGTTTTTTAGATTAGAGTCAGTAGTAAAAAACATGGCTACAGACCTTCACTAAAAACTTTATTGTTCCAAAGGTTTTCTAAGTGTGGTGGTCATTGTCGACAATCTACATTTTCTTTAGGGTGGGGACTGAATCATGATGTGCTCCATCAGCAATGTCTGGTAGAAATCAAGCATTAATATTGTGAATGCCAGAGACACTATCAGGTGGGGTACAGGAAGCACCCCTAATGTTTTCAAATAACTCATAGATTAAGAGGGAATGTAAGGGCAAAAAGCAGAGCAGTACTTCATAACAGCATAACGTCATCAGGACACAGAGTCTTCATGGCCATGCCACACCAAGGCTTACCCCTGTGGCTGTGGTAACCCATGGGCTGAATTCCATAAGTTTTAAGTCTTTTGTCCTTCCTCCTGCATGGTTCTTGGCAAGTCACTTCACACAAGCTGTGAAACTGGAGAATCTCCAGTTGTTTGCCTTTGGAAGAGCAAAGGACTAATACAACGAGAGAGGAACTGTCCTCACCTCTAACCTACATTATCTTCAGCAACACTTGTGAATAATATGGGAACCACTTCAACACAGATCAGAAGAGATAATATGATGCTATTGGTGTTTACTCTGTCAGGGTAGCATCATGATAGCATCACAGTATACCATGCTGGATTATCCACAATATATGGACAGCTGAGAACCATGCAAATGATAAGAAACCCAAAAAGTTCAAAAATATTGGGGACCTAATTGGTTTTACAACCTCCTTCCAGCCTGAGCTCTTAAGTTCATTTGGAGGAAATTGAAAGGATGCTGCAGTTCTACTGCCAAGTCTTTTGAGTAGGTGAGCAACTCCTTCAGCTTCAGCAAGAACTACAGGCATTCCTCAAGTCTTTCCTGCTCTTGTTCAATAGATAATTGTGATTTGGTGGAGGGTTATAAGCATTTGTGTGTTTTTGTGTGTGCACATGTATGTGTGCACAAATACATACACACTCATGAACATACACACACAAGTACATGTGTGAAAACATGCAAGCACACTGTCACCTGTTTAGTTTCCCAATTAATGTAAATGCATGTGGCAATAACCTGTACTACTGTAGAAAAAAAGTTAACTTCTGCTGCATGGAGAAAGATCTCAGTGTGCAGAGGAGATAAAGAACTCTGGCAAAGTGCACAGACAAGGTGACGCTTGGAAGTCCTTTTCCTTGTAGCAAAGCCTACTTAGTAAGTTCTCCAGGCTGTATAGTAAAGGCTTGGTTCCCCAGAAAGACCCAGCCCCTTGCTCTCACCCACTGCTTCCCTGTTGCTTCAAGATAAAAATTTTTCTCCAAAAGGAGCTCTCTTAATCATGGAATGCCTTACTTCATGCACAAAGCAATGATGTCAGGAAACTAGAAAATCTTCATACAAAATCTTTAATTCCTATAAGGTGATTGTTTCAGGGATTTGATTGGCTAACAGAAGGCTGATGATCTCATGGCCAAATGATGTATGATTTCATACCAAAATATATTACATGGAAGGGCTGGACCACACTGTACATTTTCATTCTTTGACTGATGAACGTTTAGATAGTCTCAATTTGGGGCTGCTCTAAGGAATACTGCTAAAACCCAAATGTCCCCTAGTTTTTCTGTGGACAGCCAATTCTCATTCTGGAATCACTGGGTAACCCAGAGACTGCAGTTCAACTTTCTGAAGAATTGTACATGACTTCTGCCAGGGCTCTACCATGCACTGCCAACAGCAATATCTGAAGGGTCCTCATCTCCCCCAAATTTCCAGGAAGTCAATTTTAACACACTGTGAACAAGTTTGGGATAAAAGGAGCTACTGAGTGCTGCAGACACAGAGCTGTAGTGTATCATGAGCATAAGTGGGCTGCACTGCACTGAGACAGACCTGTTCTCACACTTCACCATGGCTGTGGGAATTCTGGTTGTGTTGGAAGCACCTGCAAGCACACAGCTACTCTAATTTCTCAAAGAACAAAATCTAGGCCACGTTCTAAAGACAAGGATAACTGATTCAGTGTTAGGCAAAGGTGGAAAGAAAATGCTAGCTAGCACTGAGGATGAGAAGAAAACAGGCTGTAGGGGAGAAACAGTGAACCCCTGACCATCCAGTGAGCTGTTACCATTTATCCAGGATAGAGAAGGGGCACAACTTCCCAGCTACCCTTTCTGCCTCCCTAGGACGTTGATTTGCCACAGCAGCCTCCTCCAAACCTTTGTGTACCCCATTCCTTTGGTTTCCTCCAAATGATTGTATTGTAAATGAACATTTTTTGCCTCTACAAACTCCTGGGAACTTTTATATTTACAATTACAGGTTTTGTTTGTTCCAGGGTGGACATGTAAAAAGTTGGGTGGCTTCATGCAATGTTTGATACAGAGTGGTAAAAACCTGAGTGGCCATAGTACTTTCTCACCTAAGGTGGGTACAATCATTGTTAAAGATGTTCCTTCCATGAGCAAGTGAACATGAACATGTGCAGAAAACCACAAACATGTGTATGAGAAAATACATAGAAACACAGTCAGACAGACAGTCAGACAGACAGACAGACAGAGAGAAAGACCAACAGACAGACACATACACACACATTCAAACATACAGAAGCAACCACAACCACAAAAGCTCATACAGGCATCCACACCTACACATATACTCAACATGAGGACACAGATGCTCACCCATACCTGGGAAAGAACATATATGTGAATGCATGTGTGCTCATACACACATACAATATTGTACGAAGACCTTCACACATGGCCATATGTGCACACACAGATACACACATTCACAAAAACACATGGAGAGAGGCTCCCATCTATACTCATATACCCACATGAACACCACTAGTAATGCACTAAGATCAAGAATTGAAAAATGAGACCTCATAAAATTGCAAAACTTCTGTAAGCCAAAGGAGACTGTAAATAGGAAAAAATTGCAACCAACAGATTGGGAAAACATCTTTACTAACTCTGCATTTGAAAGAGGGCTAATAATACAATATATACAAAGAACTCAAGAAGATGGAATTGAGAATCAAATAACCATATTAATAAATGGGATACAGAGTTAAAGAAAGAATTCTCAACTGAGGAATACCAGATGGCTGAGAAGCACCTAAAGAAATGTTCAACATCCACTACTGGGCATATTCACAAAAGATGCTCCAACATATAAGAAAGACACAGGCTCTACTATGTTCATAGCAGCCTTATTTATAAAAGCCAGAATCTGGAAAGAACCCAGATTCCTTTCAATAGATGAATGGATACAGAAAATGTGGTACATTTACACAATGGAGTACTACTCAGCTATTAAAAACAATGACTTCATGAAATTCTTAGGCAAATGGATGGAACTCGAAAATGTCATCCTGAGAGATGTAACCCAATCACAAAAAATCACATGTGGCATTCACTCACTGATCAATGGATATTATCCCCAAAGCTGGAAATATCCAAGATTTAATTTGCATACAAGATGAAGTTCAAGAAGAAGGAAGACCAAAATGTGGATACTTTGGTCCTTCTTAGAAAAGGGGACAAAATACCCATGGGAGGAGATACAGAGAAAAACTGTGGAACAGAGACTGAAGAAAAGGCCATCCAGAGACTGCCCCACCTGGAGATTCATCCCACATACAGTTACCCAACCCAGACACTATTATTGATGCTAAGATAGAGGATATAACTGTGAACAACACCCTGCCTCCTGCAGACATTCTCTGCTGAACTAACTCTATGCTTAGCTACAAAAGGAAGGTCTTAGGTCTCCACCACATCTGGCTGGACTGTAGCTTCCCCTCCAGTTTAATGGAGCAGGGACCTTGAATGAGTCCTATTGTTTCTGACCATCCACTTAAGTGGAACTTAGGTCCTTTCTGATTATGGTCAGTGTGCTCTTTTCTGCATGGCTGATGGTCAATGTGATCTTGCTGGTGCTGCAGGTGCACTAAGGGTCTTGGTCCTATGGTCCTTCACCCCTGCATCACTCATATTTGTGCTCTAAGTGTGACTGTGTGGCATGGCAGTAAACAAGATGCTGGGCAAGTGTCAGTCAGTCCAGAGGTGCTGGCTGCCTAGCAGCAAACCCAAAGTCTACAGGAACTGCTGCCTGACCCAGGCAATCATTTATGTGAAGCCTCCTCCTCCATGGTCTTCTTTGTGCTGGTCTAGACATGGTAGGTGCTGGCTATGGTACTGGAGTGCCAGCTGTCTTGAACACATCTCTTCTTCCACTCAAGCCACATTACCCTGTGCTTGGGGAAGTGCTGGCAGTGCTGGTTATGGATGCCTTCTGCTTGGATTTCTTCTGCCTCCAGTTGGCTGGGTTTGGGAAGTTCATGCAGAACTATCCGGGAACTTGGTGCTTCATCCAGATGGTCCACAAGAATTAATGGGATGCTTACTTGGATTAAGACTGTATATTCATCAAATCTATTCTCATTAGTATCCTGAAAGAGAAAAAGAGAATGGGACACTATGGATCTATTCCAGGACTTACCAGCTGGGCTCATAGCACCACTACAGAAGCCCACAAACATGACAAAGGTGAGGTCACACAGGGGTCATAAGAGCATCCTGCTCCTTTTGTAGAATACTTACTAGGGTCTTATCATACCCATACACCCACAGGATTGTTATAACCAGAGTCACAGGCAAGAAATAAAGAAAGACTTTCTATAATTCAATGAAAACACAGATGCAGCATACCCAAACTTTTGGGACACAAGAAAAGCAGTGTTAAGGGGGAAAATCACAGTACTGAGTGCTTTCATAAGGAATCTGAGGTTATCTTAGCCCAGCAACTTAACAACACACCTGAGGTCTCTAGGACAAAAAGAGGCAAACCTATCTAAGAGGAGTAGATAGCAGGGAATACTCAAACTCTGGGCTGAAAACAACCACATAGAAACAAAGAGCTAGATACAAAGTGTCAACAAGAGCAAGAACTGGTTCTTTGAGAAAATCAAGAGGATAGATTAACCTTTAGCCAAACTAAGTGAACAGCACTGAGACAGTACCCAAATTAACAAAATCTGAAATGAAAATGAAGACATAACAACAAAAACAGGAAATTTAAAATTCATCATGTCTTACTAGAAAAGCTTATACTCAACACATCTGGAAAATGTAGATGAAATGGATGATTTTATACACAGATACTGTATATAATGACTCCTTCAGAGCCAGAGGTAACATGGAAGGGTGCTGTGTGAAGATCTATGACCTATGTACCAAGTAGCAACAGGTACGATGCATGAAGCATCAGGGGCAGGTTGCCCTCCTTACTAATAAACAAAGTCAAGCCCATGGAACCATCCTCCACCTTATCTAGGCACTCTCCTATGTCTTATCCAGTTGTTCTGTGATCATTTACAAGACTTTTGTGGAGTTAGCCTCTTTCAAGAAACTGCATGATTGGCAAGCAACCCCTCCTACTCAATTACAAACTGCAGTTCATTAAGATAGATAAGCTAAACACACATTACACACCTACAGGCCATTATGCTAGAGGGGTTTTATTTGGGTGCCTACTTGACAGGAGCACAGAGCTTTGAGTTATATAGTCAGGGACTGTAGCTCATTTGCTTTGAAGGGGTCATAGGAGGTCACAGGTAGGAAGCAATTTGCAAGTTTTAGTGCCCACTGGAATTGCAAAATGAGTGGTTCCCATTATCTTTTTTTTTTTTTTTTTCGGGGTGGGCACACGGCAAGGGATTTGTATGTTTTCTTTCCCTTTTCCCTGCATTGCAAAATGGTCTCTTAACCCAGTCTAGACCTTGGTTCACAGTGACAGAGCCTGAGAAGCAGCTTGTCAGTCCTGTTTCATGTCAGTGTTGCTAGGGTTCTTTCCTGGAGCTTCTATCCAGGAGCTGACTTGATGAACAGGGATGTGTGAAGAAAGGCTTCTCTCTGGCTGAGGGTTAGGGTGAAAGATGTCAGGCTTCAAGAAAAAAAATTTCTCCAACTCTCTCAACCTAGTCTGCAGAAGAAGCTGCTCACTAAGCGTTTTTAGTCCCTAAGGGATGGATAGCACAGTCCTGGGTCTCACTTGAAACTTTAGCTTTTTTACATTCAATGGATCCTCCAGCATTGAGGTCTCCTTCCTGTTTCCTGCTCACTTATGATTTCTGGTGTGTCTTGGGGAGGGGGATATGCATGTCTCTGCCAATATGTATATTGGTGGGTATGCTGAGAGGCCTGTTAATTACATGTGGTTTTGCAGTCTTTCTGCAACATAAGCCCAGGTCTCTCACTGAATCTGAAACTTCCTGCTTTGGTTAAGCTATCTGACAAGCATCTTTGAATCATCTGTCACCTCCCAGCAGAGCTCCTGGTATTATTTGGTCTCAAGTCACTGCTACAAGGGTAAGCTACTCATAGAGAGGAAGAACTTGGTAGCTCTCTCCACATTTTTACATATTTTATTGTTTTTGGTTTGTTGTTATTGTTGTAAAAAAACACATTATTAACATGAACGAAGCCAATGCTGTCTGTTCCAGGTTCAGACACACAACTTGGCCCACTGTGCTTTCTCATGAATTTTTTGTCATTAGCCTTAAATCCCTAGGGAGAGGGAGGAGGGTGTTGGTGACCCAGGATGAGTCTTATCCTACAAACCAAGGCTCCATGTAAAACACAGGTGAGTTTTCCAACCAAATAATACTTATTAAACAAACAGAACCCATATTGCCAAAACTTAAAAGTGAATAATTTCATTTTTAGGCCAGCCCACTCTTCCCAAACCTTACCATATGACCTCAGATTCCCCTTTCCAGCCCTTCCCTCATTCATTACAACTTCCAATCCCTGGGTTGGTTGGCCCACCCATTTGCAGAACAACCAGGAAGCAAACATGGTACTCATGGAACCAGAGCAGGATATGGGGCACAAAGGGGTGCCCAACAACAGCTGCGCATATGAGACAAAAGTTGTCTCCAAGAATTTGGTGGTCCTATTTAAATGACCCTTTGGACCCTGAACACCAGCCTCTGATTCTCAAAAGGGAGTATGAGGCTCTTAGAGGGAAGAAGGCAAGAGTACAGGAACCCCAGTGACACATAGGATGGTTCCCTAGTCTGGTGGGAAAGCAGTGGGTTTGGTTGACTGACCACTGAGGCCATCTCACCTGGGTTCTTATAACTGGCCATCTGTTGGTCTTCAGAATCCAGTGGCACCAGATACCAAGCTTCTTCCAGAATCTCCAACTCTGGGTCCTTCCATGACCCAGAGACTTTCACACAGCACTCTTCCTCTCAATGCCTACCATATGGTGGCAACAAGAGGAGCATCTGCATCTCCAACACTCAGGTCATGGGGACAGGCGCCCCGGCTGGAAGTGACCTTCCTGGCTGTTTCTGCAAGGGCCTCTCCCTCTGCTCTACCTCCCAGGCTGCCAATGCTATCCTATCACTCTAGGCAGAGGAGCTCCTGGTCCTGTGACCACCATCCCTTCCAGCTTTATGGAATGAAGAGGTGTCTAAGGATGCCACTTCCGGAATTATCTAGGACCCAGATCATCCCTCCTGCTCTATGGTTCCTCACTCAGAGAGGCTCTGGTCCAGCCTTCTCCCAGGACAGAAAGAAAGGAACTCCATTTATTGTTTTGTAATTAGAGTCTTTTATAATAAAAAGTTTTAAAATATACTTATTATAAAAATACAAAGTTAGACTTCTTTGCCTAACCTGTACTGAAATAACACCCTGGAAATTCATGGTGTGTCTTATTGGCTTCACCATGAGGATTCATGAAATCCTACAGTGCATCCCTGTGCTGACATTGTTTTGCTGAGTATTTCATGGACATGACTTTGCTTCAGGACACTTCCCCCTCACAGTTTTGTAGAGTGCTGCATTTCAGAGAAATCATTGCATGCTAATTCCCTAGCTTGCTTTGAATGTCACTGGGGATGTTTTAATATCACATGAGCTGTAATGTGTTGTAAAGTTCATGGATAATAAACATGACTAACTGTCTTTTTACTGGTGCTACCAGGGTCTTCTGAGAGGGAGCCAAGGTAGGTTTAGAGAGCAGAATATGTTTCTACTTGAAGCTTCCTGGAGGATGTTCTTAAAACCCTCTTTCTTAGGATCTTGAATTGTGTGGACCAGCCTATCTGTATAGAGCTTATTAATTCTCATAGGATCAGCAAGTATCTGTATGGGAAAAGTTCCTGAAACAGAAATAAGTACAGGCCTGACCAGCAGAGCCTGGGTTTGTCTAAGAGCCTACTACACAGCTTAGGTCCAACTCCCTTCTCAAGTGTCAGGAAATGTGCTGAAACATAGCAATCTTTGGATTGATGTGTGTGTCTCTGTGTGTTTCTGTGTGTGTCTCTGTGTGTGTGTCTGTGTGCTTTTGTGCATGTGTGTGTTAGCAGTTTTATGTTGTGTATTTCTGTATTGGTAGGTGCTTATTTTAGGTGTTTGTGGTATGGTTTCTTGTACATACAAGTGTGTATTTAGGTATGTCTCTGTGTTTGCACGTGTGTGTGCATGTACGAAGGCATGAACTGGTTTGTTTCTGAACATATATGTACATATTTATATGTATCTCTACATATATACACTTGGTCAGCAAACAAATGATAACACAGTCCAGTTTTAATGAGAAAGTACTCTATCAGTTCACTTTGCATCACAGAAACATCAAATACAGTAGCAGGTCATCATGCCTCTCCACCTAACTCAATAGAACCAAAGGAGACAGATAATGGTGTAAAGTCAGATATTCAACAGTTGGTAGAGAAAAACTATTCATCACTATTGAAACTGGTTGTAGAGCAAATCTATTTATCTATATTGAAATCATTTGTAGGAAAATAAAAGACTGTGGTACATGGAGGTGAGTAGGAGGCTGCCATGTCAAATCCATGAGCCTGAGAGTCAACAAGGCTGGCTAAGGGTCCGTGTCCCATCTCTGCTCTTCTCTATTAGCAGTGGTATCACATCTTTCTTCATTAATATCCCTTTTACAGTTCAATGCTTTCCCTTGGGAAGATTTGTACACCACACACTCTTGCTGATTATAGTATCTCTTCAGTGAGCATGTATTCTGGGAGATGGATTCTCTGGGGATTCGCAGATGGAGGGGTTCACAAGAGGAACCCAGGCAGGTTCCTGCACTCTAGATATAATAACAGCCTTCACTTGAATGGTTGCTAGGCTGTCTAGAAGACCTCTGTACAGTGTTCTATTCAGACATTGTTATGCAGTTATTTTTCAATATAATATATATGGACTATTGGAGAAATGTGGTGTTTTATTTTAGCTCCAGAACAGTGTGTAGTTCACAATTAACTTGTAAACTGTTTATTAAATCTGAGAAAAAATTTTAGGCCCAGATGCTCTGTGGCACTGCTTCTTTGGGGATACAAGGAAAGACCTTAGCTCAATGGTCATACTGGATTGTCCTGCTGAATAAGCCTGGTGTTTGCTGGATAGCTGACATGACAGGTCCTCACCAGGCCTTTATGTCTTGCTCCCCTATATCTGAAATAATCCAACAGAAACTCATACAGGGCACAGAATAGGTCAAGGTATCCCACAGACACAATTCTTCACCAGGAGCACTGATTGTGCAAAGCAAGTGAACCACCATTGCATCTCATCCCTATAACCATGGAAATCTTGGGCTGAATTTTCTTCCTTTCTTTGGGTAAGTATATATCATAAAGGTCTTTATTTTGTCTAGCCTCTGGTTCAGCAAGAGTGCATGTTTGGAAGGCTTCAGAGAAATGCTGAGGGTCATTAAGATCTGCTGGTCATCCTGGAGGGGCCTGAGAATGCAAATTTTGCTTGTCCTCATGGGTCATCCTGAACAATTTCATGGAGATAAGTCAAGTGAATTTTAAAGACTTTGAGGTATTGTCTGAAACATGACTCCTGCTTTCCCTTGCAAAGACTTGTCCAAGAGCACCCCACCCCCATTGGGGCATAGCTACATTCATCTTGAAGACATTATTACCATTAGTCACAATCTTTGCACTACATTTCTAAGGCCATCAACAGACTGTAGGTCTCTGTTGCAAAATCTACAGCAAGAGAATGCTGCTTACCTTAAGAACTGTGTTTTGGTTTTGGTTAGTTTTGATTTCCTTGAGTATATAATTTTCTTTCTTTTCATTTGAAGTTTTGTCATTTATTTGTTTTGTTACTATAATTAATTTGCTGTTTTGTTAAGGCTATGTACTACATACTTTGACTCTCCTACTTTAAGCTTGTATTGAATAAATTTAATGTATTCTTATGAATAAAAACATAATCTCTAATTTTTATCTCATAAGAACCTTCTGTATTCATGTGTGGTTCACAGTCTTATAACACTAGAAGTATCAGGTAGGAATGGACCTCTTCAAGTGTAATGTGGCTTAGTGTTCATTATTCGTTCCCAAAAAGTCACAGCTACACAGAGAATTGTGCTTTTGGTGTGGATAGTGTGTCAAAATCTGTGGACCTAACTTCATGATGAAAAACGTATCCATGCTGTATCTTTGTGGTCATAAATTCACCTATGTTAAAATGCACTACTCCATGGATGCTCATGATGAACAAACAGAGGAGAAACACAAGAGTGTTTCTCTAATACATCCAAGAAATAAAATTCACTAAGGGAATATCAAAGAAATTAGTAACCTCAGAGCTGTGTGCCTTTTATTTCCTTGAATGGTAGCATCACTTATAACTGCAAAGCAGAGATCATGTATTCCAAGATCATTTGGCAGATGTTAGGATTTTTGCTTGTTTGTTTGTTTGTTTTGTTTTGGTTGTGGTGTTGTTCTACTGATGATGAATTTTGTTCTCTTGGCCTGGACAATGTATTTGATGATAATTTTTAATTTGGTTAGGGCGTTGTTTCTGTTTTTGCATTTCATTTATGTGTATGTGTTTTTCCTGCTGTATGTCTATACACTACATGCATGCAATTCTCCTGAGGCCAGAAGAGGTCAACGGATTACACATGGAGCAGAAGTGATGGAGGATTTTTTTTAATTTTTATCTTATGTGCATTGGTGTTTTGCCTGCATGTATGTCTGTGAAAGTGCCAGATCATGTAGTTATAGATGGTTGTAAGTTGACATGTGGATGCTGGGAATTGAACCTGGGTCCTCTGGAAGAACAGTCAGTGCTCTTACCTGCTGAGCTATCTCTCCAGCACCGGAGATGGACGATTCTAAATGCCACTCTTTAGATCTTCTAAGAAACAAAGTCTCAAATGGATAAGCCATCTATCCTGCACCTGCCTGGACTTTTGTCTTTCCTTTTGTGGTGTATCAGCTGCACTGGATCTCACCCATCAAAAGACAGAAGATTCTTGTGACCTCTAGGGTCACATACTTGGGGTAGGCATGCTCAGTGTTTAAACTTTGAGGCCTGCATGTAGGGCATTAGAGTGGGTTCCTGATCATGCCTCAGGATCTCTTTTTGTCAGGGTTGGAGCAGATCTCTCCTGTCTCATCCTGCATGACAATGCAGATTAGGCTTTATTAGATGAATTGCAGAATTGAAAACTCTCCTAAAGGTGGAGGTGGTAAATAAATCATGTTGAAGTACAATCAAAACAGTGTTTAGATTAAGCTTCAGACAAGCCCAGGAGGATGGAACCTGCAGCAGAGGATACTAGTCTGTGATGGTAAATATTTCTGTTCAAGGCTAGCAGGGAGAGGGATGGTAGATGTTGCCTGTATCTTTGCTCTACCTACTGCCTTTACTCTGGGTAGTGACTGTGCTACCAGGCTCCTCCTTGCTTCCCTTAAACCTGAGGCTAACATAAACACAAACACACACCCACACAATTTTACAAAAATACTTTATCTCAAAAAGATTAGGGCACCACATACCCACCATGACCTTCTATTCTTGAGAGTATATTGATCTGTAAGTACAACCAGAAGTTAGAAATGTATAAGGCATTCAGTGATTAGTGACAGGCTTTGGTCCTGGCTGAACCCCAAGGCTGTACAAAGCATTCCTGATCTGCTTGCCATGCTATTTTCTTTCCCAGCAGCCACATCTGCTGCTCAGTGTCATCATGATTTTCTCCAATGCTGCACAGCAATTGTCCTGTCATCTCCTTAAAGTCAGAATTTCTACTGAGATTTGTTGAAGGTTTCCTCTTATTTTGTATCAATAATCAAAGGAAGGTAGTCTAGAATAAAACCTGCAATGGGGTCATCTCCAGTTAGATCACTTTTATGCCAGCTAGCAAAAGACAAAGTGTCTTGCCCTTGATCTCCACTTATTGCCAACTGTTTTTATGTATGCTGACCTCTGCAGGTGTCTTTATACTAAAGGCTCACCCCTATATTCTATATTCATTGACTCAAAACTCCAAGAATGTGACTGAGGTATAGGTGTCTTCAACAAAACTCTAATGGTCATTCTAATGCTCAGGCATTGCTGTAAGCCACAATATTACCTTCTCCCTCATTAGGGCAGTATTCTCTAATACCAAGAAATACAGTCTTGGTGCAAACTAATAAGAGGTTATCAGGACTTTGAGACATTTGGTCAAGGGAGGAAAAGCCAGGATTAGAAATTTTGTATCTGGCCCTCTTCAGGGGTGTTCATCTTTTCAAAACATTTAAAAGCCCTTATACAAAGAGCAAAGACACAAGTCTGGTGTATTTTAGAGGAAAAAAACAGATCCTCTGTCAGTGGAAGCTGACATCACTAGTAGTATGGTCAGGGAACACCAAGCCATCAGATCCCATGGTCAAGGGGGTGAGTCCTGGGTCTCCTTTGCAGGCAACTTGCTCCTCTCATCCGTAGATGTTGGGAATCTCTTCCAGACCGAGGATGGGTGAGGCAGGTCTCAGGAGTAGGCAGTCAGGCAGTGGTATTCCAGGCAGCCCAGGTCTGATCACCCCTTCAACTCCTGCCGGCTCTAGGCAAGCCCCTCAGGGAGCAGGTCTCTTGGTCCTGGTGCTAGAGCATAGGGTGCTGGTCAACTTTGCAGTCAAACTGGGTTCTACCACTAAAGTTTGCCAACTTTGCAGTTTCCAAAAGTTTGCCTAGATGGAAGAATGACTGGTACCTCATTGTGCCATTTGGGCTGGTTTCCTAAATTGTGGATTTTCTTTCATTTTAAGTCCTTGGAACACCAGTCCTACTCTTTCAGGATCTGGGTAGGATTCTGGGTTTCTCCAAAATAGTCAATACTTTTAAAGAAGGCACTCTGGTGAAAGCAACTAACAGGCATTTGTAGTGGTGGAATTTAAGTCCACTTCAAATTTGGTTATGCTGTTCCCTTGGGGTGGGGCATGCATCCACATCTCGATATTAAATCAAGGCAATGTATTTAATATTAACATTAAGCACATGGGGAAGTAACGCTTTAAGGAACAGCACTTCTGTGAACAGCTTCCCATCTTCAAATACTTAATTGTGACAAAGCAAAAATACATTTGAAACACTCATGAGACATGTGCTGCAAACCACTTTGTACTCCAGTCATTGGGTTTCTTGGAATCTAAACTCCTGGCCATACACATGAGCAACAGCAAGCCAGCCATCCTATTCCAGCAAAGCAGAATTCACTGTTTAACTTGGAAGGAGGCTGGTGCGTGTTGGTTCAACTCTGGGAATTCTTGACATCTCTGCACTATGATGTTTCCTGCTGGGTTTGCTGTGCAGACTGATGAAACCTTCTCTCCTGTAGAAGTTCAATGATAGGTTTAGCTAATGTCTGGTGAAAGAAGGCATGTTTCATTTAACTGGTACTTTGGTTTCTCAGTTGGGGGCACACAGTCAACAATCACCCTTACTGACATGGGTTCTTTTCCTTAGTGATGTCCCTCAGCAAGGTACCATGCAGACATATGGCTGGGCATCTCTTCTGGACCACTCTGGCCTTCCACCCACAATCTCTAGGCAGTGGCTGTCTGTCAGCAAGCACAACAACTCGCTGCAGGTCACCACCTGTCTCTAAAGTGTCATCATTTAAGATGCATGGCATTACCACACAGTTCTTGCTGGACTGTTTGCCTGTCCTGCACCAAAAGGTTTTTGAGAACAGACATATCATTTGACTTTGTATTTGCTGTGTCTCCCATCATTGTTCAGTTTGGTTAAGAAATTAACAGTGAACACCTATATATTTATGCATCACTGTCTGCCAGCTTGTACCACCAGACTTAAAATACACTCTAAACTTAGAGTAAACTGTTTCTTATACTTTAGTACAATGCATGCTACTCTATTCCTAGGTACCTCATGCCAAACCACCCACTTTATAATATTGGTTAAAGTCAGCAAATGACATGGAGTAATCTATCCTGAAGACAGACTGTAAGCATCTCACAGGCAGGCTTGAACTCTCATTCTCTTTCTCCTCTTTAATGCCTAAGTAATAATCAGCCTTCTAAGAACTTGTTGAATGGCATAGATTTTACCCAGAAGTCTTTCAATGGCAATGGTCAATACACAACTCAACACAAGCAGTCAAACAAAAAAGAGGAAGGTATTAACTATGTAACTGAGTGAGAAGTCATCTGGCTTCCAGTGCTTAAACTATTGTCAGCAGGATTTCTCACTGCCCTTCTTTATTTCTTGTTTGGCTTTTCTGTGTTTGCTTTCTTGTGTTCACGTGAAGACATCTTTTGTCTTACATGGGTAGCGTTCTAACTTAGCAAACATGTTAAGGGTATCACTTTATTCTCTTCCACTGGAGATGATATCAGAAGAGGACTGTAACTTATCAACTAGATTTGGCTGCCATCCCTAAGCAACTCAGTGTGATCACAGGAGTTAACTCTTGATGGCCAGGCCTGTGTCATTTGCTTGTTTCTATAACAAGAGGATGGCTGTTACATGGGACAATCAAAACAGATTTGTGTATCTTACATTCCAAATAAGCACTTAGAACCACAAATATTTTGTGTGGTAGGGCTTTTTAAAATCTGTGGATTTTAATATGTAACATACAAATGTAACAATTTATATAATCAAAATAAGAGACCTTGCAGATAAGATAAAAGTTTAAACAGGAAGCTCATACAGGCTTTGCTTACACTTTATATAAATATGCTTAGCCTGAAGATAATTTAATATACATATTATGACTTACTGTCAGATGTGGTTGTACACTCTTTTAATCCCAGCACTTGGAAGGCAGAGACAAGTGGATCTCTGAGTTGGAGGTCTGCTATCCATAGCAAGTTCCAAGTCAGCAAGGACTATATACTGAGAAGCTACTATAGAAATGTACAATTAGAATATATTTACTATGCCTGACATTTCTGTGCAAACCCTCATGTGAGGTCCACTTGTGTTTCCATGAAGAGACTCACGTTTTGCACTTTGGAGCATTTCAACACTGTGAGTTTTCACGTGAGGGATGCTCAACCTATAGTCTCTCCAGAATGTTCCAAGATAGGGAACTCTGGAATTCCCAGAGCACCTTAGTAAGAAAATACATGATACTGCTCTCAGGGAAAAAGCTGACCTTTAGAACTTGGAAACATTCTAAGTATTATAATCTACTCCTGAAAATAACTTTCCACTCAATAAAGCCTCACAGGTGGTCCAAAATCCCAAAGTATTTGGAATATTTTCCAACAACCTACCTGTTGTGTGCCTAACTTGTTTTTCTTTCATTGGCCAAGGTACAGATGGGAGGTATAACCTTCTAGAAGTGAATTACAGCTCATTAAAAATGATGGAGACTATGACCTCCTGTTTGTCATGCATAAGATGTGCAAAGCCAAGACTGGATCAGGCTCCATGAAGTTCTTAAGGAATAATTTTCTTGGTTTGGGAAAATTTTTAACAAGCTCCTCTCCACAGGGTTGACTGAGAACGTGGGCTTGTCAGTGACTGAACACAACTTCATACCCATCAGAAATAGATGAGCAGCCACTTTTACCAACAGGGCTTGTCCAAAGGACACTCTGGCAGTGCAGCCTTTTGTGCCTTGAAGTAACTATTGGGATTCAGCTTCATGATTGTATCTTTTCTCTTTCCTACCTTCAGGAAAGTTTCAGCATAAAAAGCAGTCCATTTTTTGTTACAGATTCTATCATTAACGTGGAAGCCTAGGAAACATTATCTACCTGAAGTTCTCTATCAACTGCCTCAAGCCTTGATGATAGAATCAATGCCAAAACTCAAAAAAATGCATTCCTAATTCCATTTATCTTTAAGGGGAGCAGGCTTTTGTCTAATTGAGAACTTGGAGTAAAATCTTCCTGTAGAAAAGAGAAACAGGCAATCCTATATGTTTCATATAAGTAACAGGTCACTCATTGAACGAATAATTGACATTAGTGAACTGGTTGAAGGCTAGTTAAATGTGTAGCTTATTTACTATTTGAATTTTAATTGTGTTTTTCTATTCTAGTTCTCAACTGAGTAAGTACTTTACATTGTTCCATCAGACAAAGGTATTGTTTTTGGACAATGGTGGTGTATGCCTTTAGTCCCAGCACTTGAGAGAGAGACACAGACTTATTTCTGAGGCTGAAGCCAGCCTGGTCTACAGAGCAAGGCCCAGGACAGCCAGGGATACACAGAGAAGAGAAGCCCCGTCTCAAATACAAACCAACAACAAAACAATAGTATCATAAAGGGAACAGACTTCCATTTTCTTTCTTTAGGTGGCTGAGGCCACACTATTTTATAGCATTCATGGGGATCAGTAAAGATACTACAAACCCAGAACAACTGTGGAAATTGAAGCCTCAGCAGAACCTGGAAGATGACAGTTACTTGGTAAAATAATGCCTTTAAAAGGTAATAAATAAAATCTATATACTTCAAGTGTATTCTGAATCTCCTAGTGTTGGGAAGGGCACTCCTTTCTAATCTGCTGATCTCTGTGCTCAGGTGCCTGTAGCTGAAGCTCTATAGTACAATTGAAGTGACTTGACCAATTATCAGTGCTTAGCTGTATAACCTCCATGGGTCCCTGAAAACCCTGGGTCTTGCATTTCTATGAATCAACTGGACCAGAACATCCCCAGAGCCTTTGGGTCCTTTCTAACACCTGTGCTTCTGAGTTTCAAAGCAAAAGTCATGATGGCCTGTATAATAGTAGTTTTGTAAGCATTTTTATAGGTAGATTACTAGAGAGTTCACCATGTAATCAGTGACTCACTGCTTAAACCAAATAAACTGTTTTGTGTAAAGAATCAGTTGTCTCACTTTAGATCAATAGCAATGTTTCTTGCTACATCCTTTAAAAGGTGGCAGGAATTTTTGGTGCCAAACAGTTACCGTTTGAAAATATTCAATGTGCAATTCTAAAAGTCACAAGCATATATGCTATAAAACAAAATTATTTTCATTTTTCCATTTAGCTCTCTTACTTGCTGTAACGTAATGTTTAGCCAGAAAACTCTTCTTGCTGGTTCACTCAGGCTGTTTTAAAATGCAGAAATTACAGAGCCATTTCCTTTCTGGGTGGAGTGCCTAGAAAGATATTGGATAGAAGAATGATTTATGTCAGGTGACAAGAGAACTCATCCTTAGACACTGGTAACTGTGGGTACTGTGGGGATGATGCTGTGTGCAATGAGGAGGAGAGCCTGAACATCTGACAGCAGTGGAAGCTTCTCCTCCAGCACACTTGGAGCTATGAAAAAAAAAGACTTCAATAAGCAAGCGGTTCAAAAAGAACATGATAGGAAACACTCTATGGAATTCATTTGAGTCTTTAAAATTTTTATTTCTCGTTATTCCCTGTGGAAACAACAAATTGTTCAACACACTTTTTTTTTTTTTTTTGAAATGCTGACTGGCACAAAACACGGTGGACAGAGAAGTATAATTTGTTGGAAAGCAGATTGTGTCTGCAGGAGTTCACTAGATAGTTAAATAGCTTTTTCTAAACTTTCTGATCATTAATTCATCTCTTTTAGAAATATAAAACAGAGTATTGCTGTAGTAGGGACACATTCTGCTGTTGCCCCAAAGTGAGCAAACACAGGTGTGCATCAAGAGCCATGGATGGCAAGAGAGTGGAGGAGCTGCTGGCCAAGGCAGAGCAAGAAGAGGCAGAGAAGCTGCAGCTCATCAAGGTGCACAAGGAGCTAGAGCTGGAATTCGACCTGGGCAACTTGCTGGCTTAGGACCACAATCCCCGGACAGTGCTGCGCCAGGCCGGACCCTCACTGGATGCTGAGCTGCGGGCCCTGGCACAGGACAACATGCAGCTTCTCATCAACCAGCTACTGGCAGCTGCAGACCATGGAGTGCATGGAGGAGGCGGTGGTAGTGTGCTTGCTAGAGCCTGCCACACGCCTGCCCTGCGAGAAGCTGCTGCCTGGCCACTGCCCCTCACTCGCTGGCCTTAAGGGCATCCCATCCATCCCCAAAAGAAGACCAACCTCGTGTGGGACGAGGTGAGTGGCCAGTGGCGGTGCCTTGGGGCTACAAGCGTGCACAGGATGACACTAAGGAATGGCTCATCAAGTTGCCTGGGAGCGCCAATCCCATGGAAGACCAGTTCACAAAGAGTATTCAGGCCAAGAAAGAACGCGTGGCCAAGAAAGAGATGAACCTTCTGTGAAACCTGACCCGCGAGCACAAGATGCAGATGCCCAGCTCAGCTGGGCTGCACCCTAAGGGACACCAGAGTAAGGAGGAGCTTTGGTGGGAAGCTTCCAGGAGCGCCTCCCCAAGGAGAATGCACCCAGACCCTCTGGCAAGAAGAGGAAATTTCAGCCCCCCTTTGGGGACTTCCCAGCCAAGAAAAAGAACCAGTGGGAGCTACTTCAAATCATGAACAGTAATAAACCTCAGCTGGACGTGACAAGGGCCACAAACAAGCAGATGAGGGAAGAGGTCCAAGAGGAGCCTGCCAAGAGGAGGAAGATGAGCCAGAAAGGCAAGAGAAAAGGGGGCCGGCCAGGACCTTCCTGCAAGAGAAAGGGCAGCCTGCCTGCTGGGTCAGAGAGAGAAAAGGAAAGGAGGCCTGGGAGGCAAGAAGCATTCCAGGCCGCGTGAGTCAGGGGGCAAGAAGACAGGAGTGCCCCCCCAAGGTGGGAAGAGGAGGAAGTAGTGTTCTCCCCTCTGGACCTGTTCTGAAAAGCTAGGACTATACTAAAGGTTAAGTTGTGCTTGCTGCAGGCTGGCTCAGGAGGTGGCTGCTGTCCTCAATGAGATTGACATTGAAGTGACACGTTTGCCTCCCCAAGAGAGTCAGTGCTGGACTACGAACTAATGGAGACGCTGACTGGAAGTTAGTGTATTTTGGAACATGTGAATTATAGAAATGATATGGTCAGAACCAGGAGTAAGTTAAGGCCTGCCTTTTTTATCTTGACTTTGGATACTGAGTAAGAGTTGATCAGATTTCTGAGTTATAGTAGATTGGTTTCAACATTTTTGCATTATTTTTGTAACAAACCTTATATATTTATCAAAGCAAAGGAGGATGGGGGAAAATTACGTCCACCTGTGATTTACAAGTATTGTAAAGGTATGCTTTAACCTGATGTTGCTTTTAACTGTTACTGTTGGTAGGGGTTGTATGTGAAGTCAGTAACCTGGGTACCAGTACGGAGTGTGCTTGAGAAAAACAAAGTAGTTACAATGGTTATAAAAAGACCCCTCCCTGGGCGGTGATAGCCCATGCCTTTAATCCCAGCACTGGGAGGCAGAGGCAGGCTGATTTCTGAGTTCGAGGCCAGCCTGGTCTACAGAGTGAGTTCCAGGACAGCCAGGGCTACACAGAGAAACCCTTTCTCAGAAAAAAAACAAAAATAAATAAATAAATAAATAAATAAATAAATAAATAAATAATAATAAATAAAAAGACCCCTTGTATTAGGAAAACTTTGCCACTAACTATTAATATTAAAATATAGTGGTTTTTGATGTTGGTTCAGGTTGTGCATTTGGCCAGTGAATTGCTTTAAGTGATATATTGGAACCACACTAAGTAATGGTAATTAACCTTGTAATGGTAATTAACTCCAGAAAATGGTTGTCATTTTGTTTGTAACTGATGGCTTTTGTTTAATTGGCTTGAGTTTACCAAGTGCTGGTCTGGAATTCAGTATGGAGCCAAGGCTGAGGTTAGAGAGGAGCAGCCACACCCAGCAGAAGATTTCATGTTTATTTCTGTCCTGGATGTTTTTCCTCGTTTCATTGTTTTATTTTTAGTCTTAATAAACTTATTTTGCAAAATTAAATTATATATATATATATATATATATATATATATATATATATATGCAAAGAGTAAGACTATACAATGAAATTCATACTTTCATTGATTGAAATCACCCTGCTATTCCTGCTGTTCTCATAAAACCACAACCACATAATGAAATTCATTTCTATACTAGGATTGACTATTATTCCAAATCCTTTTCATTTTACCTAATAAATCCCCTGCTGTTTCTCTGCAGAATTGCCACCTTTGATCATTGTCATAGTGATACTACCTGGCTGAAGGAAGTAGCCCAGGACAACACAAATAATTTGGAAAGGACTTACATGATGTTTTCACTCTTACACCTGAGAGGTTAGGTCACATTGTACCATAGATTCAGAAGGCAGAAGCCACAGATGACAGTGCCAAACACAGTCCTTCCTGAACTACTGGACACATTTAAATGGAGGTTTCACTGGATCTCAGTGAACTCTTGAGTTCTCACTGGAACTCAGAAAGGTAGATATTGGAGAAGTGATGGCTAATGGAACTACAGAGCAGCAATCCAATGTCCCTGTTGACCTTTGCTCAAGATGCCTACTATGTCTGGTTGTAATGGAGAAAGGGAGAAAGTGGGGTTTTATCTTCTGAAGAAGAGACATAAATTTTACAATTGGATATTCCCTTGGACCTGAACTCCTTCCTATATTGCCATGAACAAGGGAGTTTACATTGCAAAAATGAGATTGTGGAAACACATGTCTGAATATATTGAAACAGTGTCTCCTCTCAAGGCATGTGCACAATAATTAGATATAATCCAACTTGCATACAATTAAAGGTGCAGGAGAACCATTGTTGCATTTGGGAACCAGGACACCCTGGGGAACTGGACTGTGGTACATGTATGGTGCCTAAGTGTAGATTTATCATGGAGAAGAATCTCCCTCAAGCAAGGACCCTAGACCTTTAGGTACTAACAAAGATGAGCTGCTCATGCCAAGGCCCTAACCAACTCTCCCGTCCAAAGTACTTGCCTTGTAATGAAGCAGAGAGAAATCTCTAGCTTTGAAGGGAAAGTTGCCAAGGTGTATCCCCTGAGTCAAAAGAGAGACTCCAGGAAAGGGCACCTCAGAAACTGGTCAATGCGGGGCAAGCTGGTCAGCAGGTAGGCCATGGCAGTTTCCAGTGACATCATCAGTAGTCACTTCCCTGGACAATCTCTTGTATCCAGGAGAACCCGAGAATCTTCTGTGATGTCACCAGTGTTGTGGTGACACCAACTGCCTGTGGGGTATTCCTTCAGAGCCTCTGGGTTCACAAGCAGTCATGTTGTCCATGCTGCTCAGGCTGTTTCGTCGGGACAGTACAATACAACCAGAGACCAGACCTAGGCAGAAGGCATTCTGTAAAGCAGGAAGAAGGAGATGGCACTGGGGAAGACACAGTGAGTCCTGGGCAGTGCATGGGGAAGCTTCCTGGAGGAGGGGACCTTGAGCAGGTCCTTACTGGAGAAGGGCTTAGCATCTGGAGCCTCAACATTTCTCAATGGCAGACCCAGAGTCCAGAATTTCTGATGATTACTTTCGCAGAGATCCAGGAATTGACAAGCCTTCAGTTGCTTTCTGAGAGATATGAATTTCCTGCTGAGTGGCAAAGGATGCCAGGAGAAAGTTCTCTGAGAATAACAAAGCCTTGCTCTCAGGATAGAGTGCTGAAGCATTTCATCCTCAATAGATTGCTGTAGGTTACATGAATATGTGATGCCAAGAACAGAGAGGGATAATCCCCTTGTCAAGTATCAAGGTCTCAGAGACTTTGGTCTGGAACACACATGATGTGGGCTGAATTACAGTCTGGGATAAGTGTAGTAGTGTGTGGTATCTTATCATGCATTTAAGAAGCAAGGATAGGTGTTGGCTTGTGGGAGATGTTTCATGCTGGTGTTTATGGTCATTTTTTTTTTTTTTTTTGTGCTAAGCAGTACAGACTACATCTTCAGATATAAACTGACAATGCCCTCAATTTCTTCTTGACTGGGAAAGCTTAAGCACTTCAGGGTTAGTGGGACTGCAGTAGGGACTGAGCCGTATGTTTAGTGATGGTGGTTGGGAGCAGGGACATAGGTGTGGAGTCCAGCTTGAAGATAGCTTTCCTGCTCTTTCAGGAATTCACTGTGTCTCTAGAATTCCCTCTTCCTCAGGCTTCTCTGTGGGAGTAAGTATGGTTTCTCCTTTTCCTCTCGTATTTTCCCTACAAGTTTCCTTGTGTTTCTCTACCTGAAGGGTCTGTTGGGAAAGAGTCCTCCCAAGCCTACACCATCAGTGAGCAGGAGCAGAGAGTGAAGAGGTTGGAGAAGCTCAAAAGGGACCTCGAAAGAATGAGTAATGAGAGAGACGAACTCCGGGGAATCCTGGCACATTATAATGTCAAGGATTTGAACAACAGGTAATCATTATGCCCAGTTCTCAGTTGACTATCTTGGGCCCACTCTGTTTACCCTAGATTTCCACATATCACAGGAGGCTACAACTCCAGGCTGTCCTCATGTCAAAATGTATTTTGCTATTGGATATTCAACACAGAACATGAAGTTCAGACAGGAGTGAGATGGGGTCACAAGCTCTTTTGATTCCTCCAAAAGAAAACTATAGCCTGTGGCATGAATCATTCAGGAAATAGCAGTATTAGTGTGTGAGCTCTTATCATGCATTTTAAGATGCCTGGACTGGTATTGCTTTGTGGGAGATGCTAGCTGCTGTGTGTTTATGGTGAATCGTTTTTGTAATTTTCTGGAGCTGCTTTGGGTTCGTTTCGTCCTGTTAACAACTGGGAGGACCTGGTTCTATATGCTGCCCCTCAGTGTGAGTGTATTTCTCACAAGTCATCACTGCTTTTCTCAAATTCTGTTCAGTTTACACTGAGATAATGTCACATCACTGTATGTACTTGACATTGTGATAGTGTATTTGTGTATGTGTGTGTGTATGTGTGTGTACGTATGTCTGTGTGTGTGTATTCCACTTAAGATCCAGGGAGTCTGTGTAGTGTGATGGGGCTGGAGACTTTACCTGACTGACTTTTTAGGTAATGATAGTGATGAGGCCATGGAGGGTCACTTGTAGCATCACAGCACATGATCTCTGTGTGCACCTCTGATGGGCATTAGAAAATCCGGATATAGGCAGTAAAACCTTTTCCCTGTAAATACTGAAGTGTGGAATTTATGTAGTGATAGAACCAAGGATTGAGAAAACCTTGTCTACAAGGTGAAAAAGTGTCATCACAGGATTAATTTGGACTCAGGACTGTGGCATAGGCTCCTGGAAAGTTCTTGGAGACTTAATCTATTCCTTCAAGACCCCTCATGGAGCCAAAGCAGGTCAGCTCCCATTTTTTAGTTCCCTAGCTCTACTGTGCCCAGATCAAGTGTAACAAGTTTAATAAGCACCAAGAGGACCCAGTACAAAGGCATTAGGTTGTGGTATATATGGGCTGAGGTAGTTCACGATTCAACTTGAATTGATGTAATCCTTGAATCCTTAGTTCAGGGATTATTTGCTCCTTGGGCCACACCCTTCCACAGGTTCAACTTTGAGACGATCATGCTGGAGATGCAACAGTACCAGGTGACTCGCGATCTCAAAAACATTCCGAAGCAGATCAGTGAGGCCTTGTATAAGTGCCAGGAGTTGACTAAAAATAATCAACTTTACAGGTGAGTGACTAACACTGTTGTTTCCCCAGCACTAGGCACAGAATGTGTCTGCCCATCATTGTCTTTAAAACAAAGTGAGGACTCTGGTTCTATACTGTTTGCCTCTCAACAGGAAGCTTCCTCCCTCAAAGAAAGGCTCTAGGATTGTGATCTTTTAAAATCATTTTGATCAAGTGTGATGAGTGTGTGAGCCCCTCCAATCATTTTCCTTCCCAAGTCAGTATCCTCTAAATAGAAAAGGTGTGCACCTTGATGGAGACATCAATCAACCTTGAGTCTCTGGGGCACTGAAAACACATTTACAGATCTGGTTTGCATGAGACACATAGAATGATGTGTACCTGTTGGGTCTTCTCTCTTCTCCTAGAGAACCTTTGCCCTGTCTCTACCTAGAGGTGGTTCTCTAATACCAAAGCCATATATGCAATCATGGGTCCCATGTCCTCTTCTGGGAGATACATGAGTCCCTTTTGGTGTCAGGGATTTCAGAAGTACCTTCAGTCTTTTGGAATGTTGCTTTCTTCTGGATTTCACCTTCCTATATGTGAGGTCCCATGGCTACTCTGGTCTGTAGTCTGGGGCTGTCTGGGGATCAGGGCCCATGATGAGAAGAAATGGTACTTGGAGAAGTGGGAGGAAGATGGATGGTGCCTGGGAATAATCACCATTTCTTCTTTGTGGTTCAGCATCAGGAACTGTCACCTCCTGACAGAATCTCTTCATATGAAGAGTGAAGTAAAAATGCTCTGGAATGAAAACAGGCAGCTGCTTAAGGAGCAGATTATACTGGAAGTGTGTTCTAAGGAAACAAGGAGGCTATGTGTGGAGGCCAGCATGAAGATCTATGACAAATTTTCCAAGCATATCCAACAGGTAAGATGCATGGAGGATGCTTAGGAGCAGGTTGCCCTCATGTCTAACCATAAACAATGTCAAGCCCAGATAACCATCCTCCACCTTGTCCAGGCACTCTCCTAATTCTTATCCAGTTGTTCTGTGATCATTTACAAGACTTTCTGTGGAGTTAGGCTCTCTCAAAAACTGGATGATTGGCAAGCACACACTCCTGATCAACTACAAGCAGAAGTTCATTAAGACAGATGGGGTGAACACACATTACACACCTACATGCCATTGTACTAGAGGGGTTTTATGTGGCTCCCTCCTTTGCAGTAGCACAGAACATTGAGTGATGAAGTCAGGGCCTGTAGCTAGTTTGCTTTGGACCCATGGCTCCAGCTGCATATGTAGGGGATGATGCCTTTTCAGACATAGGTGGGAGAGAAGGTCCTTGGTCCCATGAAGGCTAGATGCCCCAGTGTGGGAGAATTCAAGTGCATGTAGGTGTATGGCTGGCTCAGTGGTGGTACATCCTCATTGAAGTAGGAGGAGGGGGATGGGATAGGGGGTATCTGGGTGGGGAAGATGAAGAAAGGGGATAACATCTGAAATGTAATAAAATATCTAACAAAAATTATTTAAGAAAAAAAGGTGGGGGTAGAGGTCTTGTGTCTTTTCTCTTCCTCAACCCTGCATTGCATGACGGTCTCCTAACTCCTAACTCCTAAGTCTAGACCTTGGTTCATACTGACAGAGCCTGACAGATAGCTCATCCATCAGTCCTGGTTTCTGTCATTGTTGCTAGAGTTCTTTCCTGTAGCTTGTATTCAGCAGCTGACTGGATGAACAGCGATGTTTGAAAGACTTCTCTCAGGCTGAGGGTTGGGGTGAGAGATGTGAGGCTTCAAGAAAAAGATTTCTCAAACTCTCTCAACCTAGTCTGCAGAAGTTACTAATTTTTTTTAGTCCACACGGGATGGATTACAGAGTCCTGGGTCTCACATGAAACA
>NC_047659.1:2248343-2349984 GCF_011762505.2 Arvicanthis niloticus
CAGGAGGAAGCATTGATGTAGACTGTGAATATCTAATGTTTCATGTGAGACCCAGGTTTCTGTAATCAATCCCTTGGGGACTAAATAAAACTTAGTAACTTCTGCAGACTAGGTTGAGAGAGTTTGAGAAATCTTTTTCTTGAAGCCTCACATCTCTCACCCCAACCCTCAGCCTGAGAGAAGTCTTTCAAACATCCCTGTTCATCCACTCAGCTCCTGAATACAAGCTACAGGAAAGAACTCTAGCAACAATGACAGAAACCAGGACTGATGGATGAGCTATCTGTCAGGCTCTGACAGTGTGAACCAAGGTCTAGGCTCAGTTAGGAGACCATCTTGCAATGCATGGGTTGAGGAAGAGAAAAGACACAAGACCTCTACCCCCACTTTTTTTCTTAAATAAATTTTTGCTAGATATTTTTTACATTTCAGATTTTATCCCTTTTCTTCATCTTCCCCACCCAGAAACTCCCTATCCCATCTCCCTCCTCCTCCTTCAATGAGGATGTGCTCCCACTGACTCCCCCATATACCTACATGACCTTGAATTCTACCACACTGGGGCATCTAGCCTTCATGGGACCAAGACCTCCTCTCCCACCTACGTCTGAAAAGGCCATCCTCCCCTACATATGCAGCTGGAGCCATGGGTCCAAAGCAAATGAGCTACAGGCCCTGACTTCATCACTCAATGTTCTGTGCTACTGCAAAGGAGGCAGCCACATAGAACCCCTCTAGTATAATGGCATATAGGTGTGTAATGTGTGTTCACCCCATCTATCTTAATGAACTGAATCTTGTAGTTGATCAGGAGGGTGTGCTTGCCAATCATCCAGTTTTTGAGATAGCCTAACTCCACAGAAATTCTTGTAAATGATCACAGATCGACTGGATTAGACAGAAGAGTGCCTGGACAAGGTGGAGGATGGTTATCTGGGCTTGACATTGTTTATGGTTAGACATGAGGGCAACCTGCTCCTAAGCATCCTCCATGCATCTTACCTGTTGGATATGCTTGGAAAATTTGTCATAGATCTTCATGCTGGCCTCCACACATATCATGTAAGTCCTTTCCAAATTGATTGTGTTGTCCTGGCTACTTCCTTCAGCCCACGTAGTATCACTATGACAATGATCAAAGGTGGCAATTCTGCAGAGAAACAGCAGTGGATTTATTAGGTAAAATGAAAGGATTTGGAATAATAGTCAATCCTAGTATAGAAATGAATTTCATTATGTGCTTGTGGTTTTATGAGAGCAGCAGGAATAGCAGAGTGATTTCAATAAATGAAAGCATGAATTTCATTGTATAGTCTTACTCTTTGATTTCATATTTCTAAAAGAGATGAATTAATGATCAGAAAGTTTAGAAAAGCTATTTAACTATCTAGTGAACTCCTGAAGACACAATCTGCTTTCCAACAAATTATACTTCTCTGTCCACTGTGTTTTGTGCCAGTCAGCAATTCATAAAAAGTGTTGAACAATTTGTTGTTTCCATAGGGACTAATGAGAAATAAAATCTTAAAGACTCAAATGAAGACCACAGAGTTTTTCCTATCATGTTGTTTTTGAACCGCTTGCTTATTTAAGTCTTTTCTCATAGCTCCAAGTGTGCTGGAGGAGAAGCTTCCACTGCTGTCAGATGTTCGGGCTCTCCTCCTCATTGTATACAGAATCATCCCCACAGTACCCACAGTTGCCACTGTCTAAGGATGAGTTCTCTTGTCACCTGACATAAATCATTCTTCTATCCAATATCTTTCTAATCATGCCACCTAGAAAGAAAATGGCTCTGTAATTCCTGCATTTTAAAACAGCCTGAGTGAACCGGCAAGAACAGTTTTCTGGATAAACATTACATTACACCAAGTGAGAGAGCTAAATGGAAAACTGAAAATAATTTTTTTTTTATGGAGTATATGCTTGTGACTTTTAGAATTGCACTTTGAATATTTTCAAATGGTAACTGTTTGGCACCAAAAATTCCTGCCACCTTTTAAATGATGTAGCAAGAAACATTGCTATTGATCTAAAGTGAGACAACTGATTCTTTACACAAAACAGTTTATTTGGTTGAAGCAGTCAGTCACTGATTACATGGTGAACTCTCTAGTAATCTACCTATAAAAATGCTTACAAAACTACTATTATACAGGCCATCATGACTTTTGCTTTCAAACTCAGAAGCACAGGTGTTAGAAAAGACCAAAAGGCTCTGGGGATGATCCGGTCCAGTTGATTCATAGAAATGCAGGACCCAGGGTTTTCTGGGACCTATGGAGGTTATACAGCTAAGCACTGATAATTGGTCAAGTCACTTCAATTGTACTATACAGCTTCAGCTACAGGCACCTGAGCACAGAGATCAGCAGATTAGAAAGGAGTGCCCTTCCCAACACTAGGAGATTCAGAATACACTTAAAGTATATAGATTTTATTTATTACCTTTTATAGGCATTATTTTACCAAGCAACTGTCATCTTCTAGGTTCCACTGAGGTTTCATTTACCACAGTTGTTCTGGGGTTGTAATATCTTTACTGACCCCCATGAATGCTATAAAATAGTGTGGCCTCAGCCACCTAAAGAAAGAAAATGAAAGTCTGTTCCCTTTATGATACTATTGTTTTGTTGTTGGTTTGTATTTGAGACAGGGCTTCTCTTCTCTGTGTATCCTTGGCTGTCCTGGACCTTGCTCTGTAGACCAGGCTGGCTTCAGCCTCAGAGATCTGCCTGTGTTTGTCTCTCAAGTGCTGAGAGTAAAGACGCACACCACCATTGTCCAGCAACAATACTTTTGTTTGATGGAACAATATAAAGTACTTATTCACTTGAGAACTAGAACAGAAAAACACAATGAAGATTCAGATAGTGAATAAGCTACACATTTAACTAGCCTTCAACCAGTTCACTAATGTCAATTATTCGTTCAATGAATGACCTGTTGTTTATATGAAACATAAAGGATTAGCTCTTTCTCTTTTCTTCAGGAAGATTTTACTCCAAGTCCTCAATTAGACAAAAGCCTGCTCCCCTTAAAGATAAATGGAATTATTATTGCAGTTTTCAGTTTTGGGCATTGATTCTATCATCAAGGCTTGAGGCAGTTGATAGAGAACTTCAGGAAGATAATGTTTCCTAGGCTTCCACGTTAATGATGGAATCTGTAACAAAAATGATCTGCTTTGTATGCTGAAACATTCCTGAAGGCAGGAAAGAGAAAAGATACAGTCATGAAGCTGAATCCCAATAGTTACTTCAAGGCACAAAAGGCTGCACTGCCAGAGTGTCCTTTGGACAAGTCCTGATGGCAAAAGTGGCTACTCACCTATTTCTGATGGGTATTGAGTTGTGTTCAGTCACTGACAAGCCCACTTTCTCAGCCAACCCTGTGGAGAGGAGCTTGTTAAAAGTTTTCCCAAACAAACAAAAAATTATTCCTTAAGAACTTCATGGAGCCTGATCGAGTCTTGGCTTTGCACATCTTATGCATGACAAACAGGACATAATAGTCTCCATGGTATTTAATGAGTTTTAATTCACTTCTAGAAGGTTATACCTCTAATCTGTACCTTGTCCAGTGAAGAAAAACAAGTTAGGCACACAACTGGTAGGTTGTTGGAAAAATATTCCAAATACTTTGGGATTTTGGACCACCTGTGATGCCTTATTGAGTGGAAAGTTTATTTTCAGGAGTAGATTATAATACTATAGAATGTTTCCAAGTTTTAAAGGTCAGCTTTTTCCCTGACAGCAGTATTGTGTATTTTCTTACTAAGGTGCTCTGGGAATTCCAGAGTTCCCTATCTTGGATCATTCAGGAGGAGACTATAGGTTGAGCATCCCTCACGTGAAAACTCACAGTGTTGAAATGCTCCAAAGTGCAAAACTGGAGTCTCTTCATGGAAACACAAGTGGACCTCACATGAGGGTTTGCACAGAAATGTCAGGCATAGTAAATATATTCTAATTGTACATTTCTATAGTAGCTTCTCAGTATATAGTCCTTGCTGACTTGGAAACTTGCTATGGATAGCAGACCTCCAACTCAGAGATCCACTTGTCTCTGCCTCCCAAGTGCTGGGACTAAAAGAGTGTACCACCACATCTGACAGTAAGTCATAATATGTATATTAAATTATCTTCAGGCTAAGCATATTTATATAAAGTGTAAGCGAATCCTGAATGAGCTTCCTGTTTAAACTTTTATCTTATCTGCAAGATATCTTATTGTGCTTATATAAATTAGTATACTTTTATGTTTAATATGTGGATTTTAAAAAGCCCTACCACACAAAATATTTGTGGTTCTAAGTGTTGTTTTGCAATGTAAGATACACAAATCTGTTTTGATTGGTCCATGGAACAGCCATCCTCTGGTTATAGAAACAGGCAGATGACACAGAAATGGCCATTCAGAGTGAATTCCTCTAGTTGGTAAGTTACAGTCCTCTTTTGATATCATCTCCAGTGGAAGAGAGTGAAGAAATATTCTCAACATGTTTACCAAGTTAGGATGCCACCCCATGTAAGACAGAAGATGTCTTCACGTGAACACAAGAAAGCAAACACAGAAAAGCCAAGCAAGAAATAAGGAAAGAAAAGTGACAAATCCTGCTGACAATAGTTTAAGTGCCCAAGGACAGGTCACTGCTCACTCAGTTACATAGTTAATACCTTCCTCTTTTTTTGTTTGTTTGTCAAATTGTTTGTTTAAGTTGAGTTGTGTATTGACCATTGCCATTTGAAAGACTTCTGGGTAATACCATGCCATTCAACAAGTTCTTAGAAGGCAGATTACTACATAAGCATTAAAGAGGAGAAAGGAAGGAGAGTCCAAGCCTGCCTGTGAGATGCTTACAGTCTGTCTTCAGGATATATTACTTCATGCCATTTGCTGACTTTAACCAATATTATAAATTGAGTGGTTTGGCATGAGGTACCTAGGAATAGAGTAGCATGCATTGTACTAAAGTATAAGAAACAGTTTACTCTAAGTTTAGAGTGTATTTTAGTCTGGTGGTTCAAGCTGGAAGACAGCTATGTGTAAATCTATCCCTGTTCACTGTTAATTCATTGACCACACTGAACAAGGTGATGACACCTTGTGGTAAAATCGACTCTTGCAGCTTCTATTTCTAAGGATGGAAGAAAAATCGTTAAAAGGAGGGTTAGAGAACTGCTAGTGAGTGGGATAAGGCTCACAACCACAGGAAAAGGGTCCAGTTGAGCACCCAGCTTGTCCTTCAGTGTCCCCGTTGCTGGCCACAATCTTTATAATAAAGTTGATACACCAGACGGTTAAACAAATTAGGTCCTACAAATAAGTCTGTACACCTAAACTGCACTCAAATACTTTCATCACATTAATTTATTTATTGTAGGCATGTGGATGAATGTCACTGTACTCATGTGGAAGTCTGATGATCACTCGGTGTGGTGGTCACAAGAAGCAACGGTTGAGAGGACCTCAAAATAAACCTGTAGCTCCAACTCCAGAGACTTCTTTCCTCTCACCATGCAGTTCTGCAGATGCAACTCAGACTTCAGAAACTGTAACTCCCAAGGTGGTAGGAAACATTTGCAATTCACCATCTGAGCTGTGTCTCCAACCCAAGTATTGTATTTAATATGGTTCTATGTCAAGGGCTTCCCAACTTGATGAATCCTTGTGCCTTTGAAAGATAATTTCTGGACCCATATAGAGTGTTGGTGGGCGGGCCGGCAGCTGCATCGGCAAGGTTCCAGGGTTCCAAAAGCTGGGAATCAGGTGGAGAGACCATGCAACACGTGGAGTCCGGTTTTCCAAAGCTTTATTGTTCATGACATGGTTAATGGATGTAAGTGGTACGTGCTTCCCCCGCCAAAGGCCAGGGGAGTCTCATTTTATAGGGAAGGAAAAAGGGGAGGGAATAACTTAATTAGCTACGCCCCTGGCCTTTTGATAATTCATTAATATTTAAATCTCTGGAAGTAGAGACTTGTTAATCACGCCCTCTACCTGTGTCCTACGTGACTGAAGGTAACAGGTTAAATGGAGTTACCTCATCCAAGGCCCAATATCCCACCCTCTTTTCTTTCATATAAACAGGGGTGGCTCTGTATCGTATGTAGTCTGCAAGGTACAGTTTAATGAGAGATGTGGACCCTGTGGAGTAGTCTGGAATCTGGGAGCATGGGGAGATCAAACCCAGTGCTGTATCAAGGGGGCCTAGGAACAGAGCTGAATATCCTACCATCCCTTAAAGGGTCTCCGGGGTTCAAAGCTCATTCAACCAGGCTATGTCCAAACCATCTCTTCACGGCCCAACATTTCAGTCCTTTTTAGTGAAAATTTTGGATGAGGTGGTCAAAAGAAAACACTATGTAGGCCAGAGGGTATAGCATAACTAAGTCAAGGGTAATGGGAATTGAGGGTAGGGTTTGGAAGGCAGGGAATCATTGAAATAATTAAATACAGGTTAATTATTTCAGTTTGAGGGTAATGACATCTGATTAATCTAAATAGACATTATGTCTTCCTCACTAACATGTAACTTTAGCTATGTGACTTTGGCAAAAGAGTTAATTTGTAGCTGGAAGGTCTGGATCTGTCTTCTGTAGTGAGCATCTCTGGGTTCTGGTGTGCATCTATGGAGCCTGGTGTGGGTCTCTGGATCTCAGCATGTTCTGGGGTCTTCAGTCAGATGAGATGGCTGGAAGAAGGCAGCTTGGCAGGTTCCAGGAGGTGGTGCCGTCTCTGGATCTCAGCATGTCTCTGGAGTCTGCAGTCAGATGAGGTGGCTGGGAGAAAGCAGCTTGGCATCTCAGGCAGGTTCCAGAGGATGGCTGGACTCTGTTGGATCTGTGGGTATACCTGTAGGATTATCACAGTATGGAAGCAGCATCTCCAGTGGGGAGATGTCTGTAGGCTGGATACTGAGCATTAAATTGCTTGGGACAAGCACCTTATGGCCTGTCGTTAAGATCCTGGAAAAGCAAAGGTGTTTGAGGAAAGTTTAGTCTTGGAAGGTATCTTTGAGTCTGTTTTTGGATGGCTGAGGGAGAAAAACAATGTTAATTTTGTATCTGGGATTGGCAGCAACAGTTTGCCTGTAAAAGAAATTAGTTGTTAATTAAGACTCAAGAAATGGTGATCAGCACGTTGACTTAACTGTGGAAGGAAATTAGATGGCTTTTAAACCTTGAAGAAATTATAAAGGTTGAAAAAATAATGTTGGACATCTATCACGAGTATTAGAGAGAAAAGGCAGCATTAAAATAGAAAAAATAACAAAATTTTGGTTGAAAAAACACAAGCATTGTTGTTCTAGGTGTTCCTGTTAGGAAGAAAAGGAAACGTTTAAATTTTTTGGTTGAAAAACAGGAAAGTTTGTTGTAGGTCCTCCTGTTGGGGAGAAGCAGTAATGGCGGGTTTAGAAGCAGTGGGGGGAGGGGACAAGCTCTGCCATGTGGAGTCTGGGTGCTCTGGCAGAGAGGTTCTGTATTCCTGCTTTTCTTTTTCTAGCTGGTAAATTTTAAATGTAGAGAAGAGGAAAGGCCAACTTTGAAGAAAAGTTTAAGGCAAGCAAGAAGCATTGGGGAGGGCTAAAAGTCAGAAAGAGTGAGAGTCTGTGTCTATGGGAAAGACACGTGGAAGTTGGATTGGAGTCAGGCAGCTTTGAGAGAAACTGGCAAGCAGCAGTGGGGCAAGGGGTGCAGGCAGGATTTTAGATCTGCTGCTTCAGGCAAGCTGGCTGAGCTAAGTAGCTTTAGTCAGCTGCAAATGACTGAGGGGAAGTATAGGCTGGCTAAGGAACACTGGGCTGGGTAGCAAGCAGGGTTCCGCCCTGTTGCTTCAGGCAAGCAAGCTAAGCCAAATAGCTGTAGCCTGTCGCATATGACGGGGGAGTAGGGAAAGAAGCTACCTGGCAGGGCGCTAGGGGCTAGAGTTTGGAGTTGGTGATTTTGAGAGAGAGAGAGAGAGAGAGAGAGAGAGAGAGAGAGAGAGAGAGAGAGAGAGAGAATGGTCTCAGCCGCGAGAAAGAGTCTCTCAGCCAAGGGAGTCTTAGAAAGAGGGTTACAGCAGGTGCTGTGGCTAGAAGGACAGCTATTAGCTGTGGAGGAATCCCCTCTGTGGAGCTGGGGGGATGGGAAGAGTGGGGGGCTAAGAAGCCGCTGCCATCTTGTCCTTGAGCTGGAGAACACGTGGGGAGAGAGACCTAGTTCTTTTGTATTAGGCAGGGGTTAGGCTATAGCTAAGAATCAGAAAGAGAGAGGGGGTAGGGTGGACAGAGAGAGATGTTATTCACGGTTTTTGCAGACAGCAGCGGGGGCGCTTGTGGAGCTGGCTCTGCACACGTTGTCCACCACCTGTGGGAAACAATGTAGGCCCGTGCCTGGGTGCACGAGTGTGGATCTCTGTCGCTGGTCTGCTGGTCTGCACCGTCCTTTGTCAGAGATAGGGCTATTGTAGAGGAGCAGGGGCTAAGCAGGGCACTCACAGTGCACAAAGCAGACTCTGCAGTAGGAGTCTCTCGGTGGGAAATCTCCGTTTTGGGCCCAAGCCTTGGGCGACAGGTGGGCGAGGCAAAACGGGAGAATGTGGGGGTTGCATGGGCAGCAGATCCATACGAGATTGGCCTCCATCTGGGGTCTAGGAACTCCGGCAGAATGGAGGCGGGGAGCGCGCGGGGCGCACTGAGAGAGGACCAAGAGACTTCACATCTCGCAGGAAGTATACTTGCTTAGCAGATTCAGCCAGGATTTTTCTTATAGACGCATAGGTGGTCGTGCCTCACGTTGGGCGCCATCTGTGGGGAAGAAATCTCGCAGGCGAGGGGGGGGGAAGGGAGTCCGGCGACAGAGTCTCAGGGCAGTCTGGCATCAGGGCTTCCCGCGACGCCAGCGGAAGATCCCACATTCATACGGCTGTTGGTGGGCGGGCCGGCGGCTGCATCAGCAAGGTTCTAGGGTTCCAAAAGCTGGGAATCAGGCGGAGAGACCATGGACACGTGGAGTCTGGTTTTCCAAAGCTTTTATTGTTCATGGCATGGTGAATGGGTGCAACTGGTACGCGCTCCCCCCCCCCCCCTCCCCAAAGCCAGGGGAGACCAGTCTTATACAGAAGGGAAGAAGGGGAGGAAATAACTTAATTAGCTACACCCCTGGCCTTTTGATAATTCATTAATATTTAAATCTCTGGAGGTGGAGACTTGTTACTCACACCCTCTACCTGTCCTACGTGACTGAAGGTAACAGGTTAAATGGAGTTACCTCGTCCAAGGCCCAACAAGAGTCCTGTAAGCCAGTGCTACCATGGTTTTGTTCTCTGAACAATAAAACCTCCCTAGCTTTAGCTAATACAATTAAGCCTTTGTGATCTTCATAGTCTTCTCTAAGTTTTCTTTATACCAGAGCCAGTGGTAAAGAACATGGCTACATACCTTCACTAAAAACTTTATTGTTCCAAAGATTTTCTAAGTGTGGTGGTCATTGTCAACAATCTACATTTTCTTTAGGGTGGAGACTGAATCATGATGTGCTCCACCAACAATGACAGAAATACATCAAACATTAATATTGTGAATGCAAGAGACACCGTCAGGTGGGGGACAGGAAGCACCGTAATGTTTTCAAATAACTCATAGATTCAGAGGGATGTGAGGGCAGGAAGCAGAGCAGTACTTCATAACAGCATACTGTCCTCAGGACACAGAGTCTTCATGGCCATGCCACACCAAAGCCTACCCCTGTGGCTGTGGTAACCCATGGGCTGCATTCCATAAGTTTCAAGTTATTTGTCATTTCTCTTGAATGGTTTTTGGCAAGTCACTTCACACAAGCTGTGAAACTGGAGAATCTCCAGTTGTTTGTCTTTGGAAGAGCAAATGACTAATACAACGAGAGAGGAACTGTCCTCACCTCTAAACTACATTATCTTCAGCAACACTTGTGAGTAATATGGGAGCTACTTCAACACAGATCAGAAGAGATAGTATGATGTTATCGGGGTTTACTCTGTCAGGGTAGCATCATGATAGCATCACAGTATACCATGTTGGATTATCCACAACATATGGACAGCTGAGAACCAGGCAAATGTTAAGAAACTCAAAATGTTAAAAGATATAGGGGATCCACTTGGTTTTACCCCCTCCTCCCAGCCTGAGCTCTTAAGTTCTTTTGGAGGACACCAAGTGATGCTACAATTTTACTGCCAATAGGTGGCCAACTCCTTCTGCTTCAGCAGGTACTGCACTCTTTCCTCCAGTCTGTTATGCTCTTGTTCAGTCATTAATTGTGCTTTGATGGAGGATCATAAGCATGTGTGTGTGTGTGTGTGTGTGTGTGTGTGTGTGTGTTAAAGTGTGATTGCACAGATACATGTACACTTGTGGACATACACAACTACATGTATGAACACATAAAAGCACAGTGCATTACAATCATGTGTTCAGTTTCCCATTAATGCTAATGCAAGTGGCTATAACTTGTACTACTGTAGAAAAGAAAGTTAACTTTTGTCGGATGGAGAAAGATCACAGTGTGCAGAGAGATAAAGAACTCTGGCAAAGTGCACAGACAAGGTGACGCTTGGAAGTCCTTGTCCTTGTAGCAAAGCCCACTTAGTAAGTTCTCCAGGCTGTATAGTAAAGGCTTGGTTCCCCAGAAAGACCCAGCCCCTTGCTCTCACACACTGCTTCCCTCTGGCTTTAAGAGAAACAGTTTTCTCCAAAAGGAGCTCTCTTAACCACAGAGCAATGAGGTCAGGAAACTAGAAAATCTTCATAAACAGGAGGCAAAGTAAAATTTTAATCCCTGTAAGGTGATTTTATCAGGGATTTGATTGGCTAACAGAAGGCTGATGATCTCATGGCCAAATGATGTATGATTTCATACCGAAATATATTTCATGGAAGGGCTGTACCACACTGTACATTTTCTTTCTTTAACTGATGAACATTTAGATAGTCTCAATTTGGGGCTGCTCTGAGGAATGTTGCTAAAACCCAAATGTCCCCTAGTTTCTCTGTGGACATCCACTTCTCATTCTGGAATCACTGGGTCACCTGGAGACTACAGTTCAACTTTCTAAGGAATGGTACATGACTTCTGGCAGGGCTCTATCATGAACTGCCAACAGCAATATCTGAAGGGTCCTCATCTCCCCCAAATTTCCATGAAGTCAATTTTAACACAGTGTGAACATGTTTGGGATAAAAGGAGCTACTGAGTGCTGCAGACACAGAGCTGTAGTGTATCAGGAGCCTAAGGGCTGCACTGCACTGAGACAGACCTATTCTCACACCTCACCATGGCTATGTGAATTCCGCTTGTGTTGGAAGCACCTGCAAGCACAGGGCTACTCTAATCTCTCAAAGAACAAAATCCAGGCCAAGTTCTAAAGACAAGGAGAACTGATTCAGTGTTAGGCAAAGGTGGAAAGAAAATGCTAGCTGGCATTGGGGATGAGAAGAAAACAGGCTGTAGGGGAGAAACAGTGAACCCCTGACCATCCAGTGAGCTGTTACCATTTACCCAGGATAGAGAAGGGACACAACTTCCCAGCTACCCTTTCTGCCTCCCAAGGACCTTGATTTGCCACAGCAGCCTCCTCCTAACCTTTGTGTACCCCATTCCTTTGGTTTCCTCCAAAAGATTTTATTGTAAATGAACATATTTCGCCTCTACAAACTCCTGAGTACTTTTATATTTACAATTACAGGTTTTGTTTGTTCCAGTGTGGACATGTAAAAAGTTGGGTGGCTTCATGCAATGTTTGATACAGAGTGGTAAAAACCTGAGTGGCCATACTCACCTAAGGTGGGTACAATCATTGTTAAAGATGTTCCTCTCATGAGCAAGTGAACATAAACATGTGCAGAAAACCACAAACATGTGTATGAGAAAATACATAGAAACACAGACAGACAGACAGACAGACAGACAGACACATACACACACATTCAAACATACAGAAGCAACCACAACCCAAAGAGCTCTTACAGGCATCCACACCTACACATATACTTATCATGAGGACACAGATGCTCACCCATACCTGGGAAAGAACATATATGTGAATGCATGTGTGCTCATACACACATACAATATTGTACAAAGACCTTCACACATGGCCATATGTGCACACACAGATACACACATTCACAAAAACACATAGAGAGAGGCTCCCATCTATACTCATATACCCACATGAACACCACTGGTAATGCACTAAGATCAAGAATTGAAAAATGAGACCTCATAAAATTGCAAAACTTCTGTAAGCCAAAGGAGACTGTTAATAGGAAAAAAATTGCAACCAGCAAATTGGGAAAACATCTTTACTAACTCTGCATTTGAAAGAGGGCTAATAATACAATATATATAAAAAACTCAAGAAGATGGAATTGAGAATCAAATAACCATATTAATAAATGGGATACAGAGTTAAAGAAAGAATTCTCAACTGAGGAATACCAGATGGCTGAGAAGCACCTAAAGAAATGTTCAACATCCACTACTGGGTGTATACACAAAAGATGCTCCAACATATAAGAAAGACACAGGCTCTACTATGTTCATAGCAGCCTTATTTATAAAAGCCAGAATCTGGAAAGAACCCAGATTCCTTTCAATAGATGAATGGATACAGAAAATGTGGTACATTTACACAATGGAGTACTACTCAGCTATTAAAAACAATGACTTCATGAAATTCTTAGGCAAATGGATGGAACTAGAAAATGTCATCCTGAGAGATGTAACCCAATCACAAAGAATCACATGTGGTATTCTCTCACAGATTAATGGATATTATCTCCAAAGCTGGAAATACCCAAGATTTAATTTGCATACAAGATGAAGTTCAAGAAGAAGGAAGACCAAAATGTGGATACTTTGGTCCTTCTTAGAAAAGGGGACAAAATACCCATGGGAGGAGATACAGAGAAAAACTGTGGAACAGAGACTGAAGAAAAGGCCATCCAGAGACTGCCCCACCTGGAGATTCATCCCACATACAGTTACCCAACCCAGACACTATTATTGATGCTAAGATAGGGGATATAACTGTGAACAACACCCTGCCTCCTGCAGACTTTCTCTGCTGAACTAACTCTATGCCTAGCTACAAAAGGAAGGTCTTAGGTCTTCACCACATCTGGCTGGACTGTAGCTTCCCCTCCAGTTTAATGGAGCAGGGACCTTGAATGAGTCCTATTGTTTCTGACCATCCACTTAAGTGGAACTTAGGTCCTTTCTGATTATGGGCAGTGTGCTCTTTTCTGCATGGCTGATGGTCAATGTGATCTTGCTGGTGCTGCAGGTGCACTAAGGGTCTTGGTCCTATGGTCCTTCACCCCTGCATCACTCATATTTGTGCTCTAAGTGTGACTGTGTGGCATGGCAGTAAACAAGACACTGGGCAAGTGTCAGTCAGTCCAGAGGTGCTGGCTGCCTAGCAGCAAACCCAAAGTCTACAGGAACTGCTGCCTGACCCAGGCAATCATTTATGTGAAGCCTCTTCCTTCATGCTCTTTTTTGTGCTGGTCTACACATGATAGGTACTGTAGTGCCAGCTGTCTTGAACACATCTCTTCTTCCACTCAAGCCACATTACCCTGTGCTTGGGGAAGTGCTGGCAGTGCTGGTTATGGATGCCTTCTGCTTGGATTTCTTCTGGCTCCAGTTTGCTGGCTTTGGGAAGTTCATGCAGAACTACCCGGAAACTTGGTGCTTCATCCAGATGGTCCACAAGAATTAATGGGAAGCTTATTTGGATTAAGACTATATTTTCATCAAATCTACCTTCATTAGTATCCTGAAAGAGAAAAAGAGAATGGGACCCTAGGGATCTATTCCAGGACTTACCAGCTGGGCTCATAGCAACACTACAGAAGCCCACAAACATGACAAAGGTGAGGTCACACAGGGTCATAAGAGCATCCTGCTCCTTTTGTAGAGTACTTCCTAGGGTCTTATCATACCCATACACCCACAGGATTGTTATAACCAGAGTCACAGGCAAGAAATAAAGAAAGACTTTCTATAATTCAATGAAAACACAGATGCAGCATACCACAACTTTTGGGACACAAGAAAAGCAGTGTTAAGGGGAAAAATCACAGTGCAGAGTGCTTTCATAAGGAATCTGAGGTTATCTTAGCCCAGCAACTTAACAACACACCTGAGGTCTCTAGGACAAAAAGAGGCAAACCTATCTAAGAGGAGTAGACAGCAGGGAATACTCAAACTCTGGGCTGAAAACAACCAAATAGAAACAAAGAGCTAGATACAAAGTGTCAACAAGAGCAAGAGCTGGTTCTTTGAGAAAATAAACAGGATAGATTAACCCTTAGCCAAACTAAGTGAAGGGCACTGAGACAGTACCCAAATTAACAAAATCTGAAATGAAAATGAAGACATAACAACAAAAACAGGAAATTTAAAATTCATCATGTCTTAGTAGAAAAGCTTATACTCAACAAATCTGGAAAATCTAGATGAAATGGATGATTTTATACACAGATACCACATACCCAAATCAAATCAAGATAAGGTAAACTATCTAAACAATCCCATGTCCCCTATAGGAGTAGAAAGAATCATTAAAAACCTCCCAATGAAAAATTCCCAGCACAAATGAGGCCATTGGTTCTCTAATCTGGAATGAGTCTGCACAAATCATCTTTGAGACTTTGAAGACAGGTGATTTTGGTTCTAACCATAGCACTTCAGGATACTTTCAAACCTTTTCATCTATAGGCCCATGAAACAAAGTTACTGCAAAGGGTGTGGAACCACACATTGTAGGCCCATGGAATCACAGTGTACTAGACTTGTCCAAGCTATTGGACCCTGTATAGTCAGGTTGGTCTACTTGTTTAAGAGCTGTGGTGGCTACCAGGATTCTAGTGAAAGAAGCAGAGAAGTTAACTCTGGGTTAGCATCTTATACTTACATTCACCCCATGCAGTTGAGACTCTTCTCAAAGGAACACCAAAACCCTGGCTGTTTAATGCACATGTGAAACAGTAGCAGGTCCTATTTCGGAACCATCCTGGAGTCTGGTTTGAAAACCCCGCTGCCATCAATCTTGCCAGATGATGACCCACAGATGCTCATCAGTAACTGTAAGAGGAAACAAACATGATGAAAGAGATCGGTTTAGAACTCATGGAAACCCCCAGATATCATGTAAGAGTCTGATGCATCACTCAGGATGGGTGGGAAATCTTCATTAAACATGGAACCAGGTACACAGGGGCTTCAGTATTTATTACAACAGAAACGATTTGGACCTAAGACTTATAGCCAAAATATATGGTGAAAAAGAAGACCTGTTATCAAGTATCAGGATGCCACTATGCTTTAGTTACTGCATATGTGGATGTTATGATCTATAGGAAAGAGGGCTTATCACAGCTGGTGGGAAGGACATTCCCTTTCCCTGCATTGCAAAATGGTCTCTTAACCCAGTCTAGACCTTGGTTCACAGTGACAGAGCCTGAGAAGCAGCTTGTCAGTCCTGTTTCATGTCAGTGTTGCTAGGGTTCTTTCCTGGAGCTTCTATTCAGGAGCTGACTGGATGAACAGGGTTGTGTGAAGAAAGGCTTCTCTCTGCCTGAGGGTTAGGGTCAAAGATGTTAGGCTTCAAGAAAAAAATTTCTACAAATCTCTCAACCTAGTCTGCAGGAGAAGCTGCTCACTAAGCGTTTTTAGTCCCTAAGGGATGAATAGCACAGTCCTGGGTCTCACTTGAAACTTTAGCTTTTGTACATTCAATGGATCCTCCAGCATTGAGGTCTGCTTACTGTTTCCTGCTCACTTATGATTTCTGGTGTGTCTGGGAGAGGGGGATATGCATGTCTGTGCCAATATGTATATTGGTGGGTATGCTGAGAGGCCAGTTAATTACATGTGGTTTTGCAGTCTTTCTGCAAATTAAGCCCAGATCTCTCACTGAATCTTAACTTCCTGCTTTTGGTAAGCTATCTGACAAGCATCTTTGAATCATCTGTCACCTCCCAGCAGAGCTCCTGGTATTATTTGGTCTCAAGTCACTGCTACAAGGGTGAGCTACTCATAGAGAGGAAGAACATGGTGGCTCTCTCCACATTTTTACAGATTTTATTGTTTTCAGTTTGTTGATATTGATGTAAAAAACTACTTTATTAACATGAACGAAGCCAATGCTGTCTGTTCCAGGTTCAGACACACAACTTGGCCCACTGTGCTTTCTCATGAATTTCTTGTCATTAGGCTTAAATCCCTAGGGAGAGGGAGGAGGGTGTTGGTGACCCAGGATGGGTTTTATCCTACAAACCTAGGCTCCACATAAAGCACAGGTGAGTTTTCCAACCCACTAATACTTATCAAACAAATGGAACCCATATTGCCAAAACTTAAAAGTGAATAATTTCATTTTTAGCCCAGCCCACCCTTCCCAAATCTTACCATGTGACCTCAGAATCCCCTTTCCAGCCCTTCCCTCATTCATTACAAATTCCTATCCCTGGGTTAGTTGGCCCACCCATTTGCGGAACAACCAGGAAGCAAACATGGTACTCATGGAACCAGAACAGGATATGGGGCACAAAGAGGTGCTCAACAACAGCTGCACATATGAGACAAAAGTTGTTTCGAAGGATTTGATGTCCTATTTAAATGACACTTGGGAACCTGAACACCAGTCTCTCATTCTCAAAAGGGAGTATGAGGCACTTAGAGAGAAGAGGGCAAGATTCCAGGAACCCCAGTGGCACATAGGATGGTTCCCTAGTCTGGTGGGAAAGCAGTGGGTTTGGTTGACTGACCACTGAGGCCATCTCACCTGGGTTCTTATAACTGGCCATCTGTTGATCTTCAGAATCCAGTGGCCCCAGATACCAAGCTTCTTCCAGAATCTCCAAGTCTGGGTCCTTCCATGACCCAGAGACTTTCACACAGCACTCTTCCTCTCAATGCCTACCATATGGTGGCAGCAAGAGGAGCATCTGCATCTCCAACACTCAGGTCATGGGGACAGGCACCCTGGCTGGTAGTGACATTCCTGGCTGTTTCTGTAAGGGCCTCTCCCTCTGCTCTACCTCCCAGGCTGCCAATGCTACCCTATCACTCTAGGCAGAGGAGCTCCTGGTCCTGTGACCACCACCCCTTCCAGCTTTATGGAATGAAGAGGTGTCTAAGGATGCCACTTCCAAAATTATCTAGGACCAAGATCATTCCTCCTGCTCTATGGTGCCTCACTCAGAGAGGCTCTGGTCCAGCCTTCTCCCAGGACAGAAAGAAAGGCACCCCATTTATTGTTTTGTAATTAGAGTCTTTTATAATAAAAAGTTTTAAAGTATACTTATTATAAAAATAAAAAGTTAGACTTCTTTGCCTATCCTGTACTGAGATAACACCCTGGAAATTCATGGTGTGTCTTATTGGCTTCACCATGAGGATTCATGAAACCTTCAGTGCATCCCTCACCTGACATTGTTTTGCTGAGTATTTCATGGACACGACTTTGCTTCAGGACACTTCCCCCTCACAGTTTTGTAGAGTGCTGCATTTCAGAGAAATCATTGCATGCTAATTCCCTAGCTTGCTTTGAATGTCATTAGAAATGTTTAATATCACATGAACTGTAATGTGTTGTAAAGTTCATGGATAATAAACATGACTAACTGTCTTTTTAATGGTGCTACCAGGGTCTTCTGAGAGGGAGCCAAGGTAGGTTTAGAGAGCAGAATATGTTTCTACTTGAAGCTTCCTGGAGGATGTTCTTAAAACCCTCTTTCTTAGGATCTTGAATTGTGTGGACCAGCCCATCTGTATAGAGCTTATTAATTCTTGTAGGATCAGCAAGTATCTGCATCGGAAAAGTTCCTGAAACAGAAATAAGTACAGGCCTGACCAGCAGAACCTGGGTTTTTTCTAAGAGCCTACTACACAGCTTAGGTCCAACTCCCTTCTCAAGTGTCAGGAAATGTGCTGAAACATAGCAATCTTTGGATTGATGTGTTTGTCTCTGTGCGTTTCTATGTGTGTCTCTCTGTGTGTGTCTGTGTGTTTCTGTGTGCTTTTGTGCATGTGTGTTAGCAGTTGTATGTTGTGTATTTCTGTATTGGTAGGTGCTTGTTTTAGGTGTTTGTAGTATGGTTTCTTGTACATACAAGTGTGTATTTAGGTATGTCTCTGTGTGTGCATGTGTGTGTGTGCATGTACAAAGGCATGAACTGGTTTGTTTCTGAACATATGTGTACATATTCATATGTATCTATACATATATACACTTGGTCAGCAAACATCTTAAATGATAATACAGTCCCAGCTTTAATGAGAAAGTACTCTATCAGTTCACTTTGCATCACAGAAACATCAATACAGTAGCAGGTCATCATGCCTCTCCACCTAACTCAACAGAACAAAAGGAGACAGATAATGGTGTAAAGTCAGATATTCAACAGTTGGTAGAGAAAAACTATTCATCACTATTGAAACTGGTTGTAGAGCAAATCTATTTATCTATATTGAAATCATTTGTAGGAAAATAAAAGACTGTGTTACATAGAGGTAAGTAGGAGGCTGCCATGTCAAATCCATGAGCCTGAGAGTCAACAATGCTGGCTAAGGGTCCGTGTCCCATCTCTGCTCTTCTCTATTAGCAGTGTATCACGTCTTTCTTCATTAATATCCCTTTTTACAGTTCAATACTTTCCCTTGGGAAGATTTGTATACTGCACATTCTTGCTGATTATAGTGTCTCTTCAGTGAGCATTGGATTCTAGGAGATGGATTCTCTGGGGATTTGCAGATGGAGGGGTTCACAAGAGGAACCTAGGCAGGTTCCTGTACTCTAGATATAATAACAGCCTTCACTTGAATGGTTGCTAGGCTCCCTAGAAGACCTCTCTACATTGCTCTTTTCAGACATTGTTATGCAGTTATTTTTCAATATAATATATATGGACTATTGGAGAAATGTGGTGTTTTATTTTAGCTCCAGAACAGTGTGTAGTTCACAATTAACTTGTAAGCGGTTTATTAAATCTGAGAAAAAATTTTAGGCCCCAGATGCTCTGTGGCACTGCTTCTTTGGGGATACAAGAAAGACCTTAGCTCAAAGGTCATACTGGATTGTCCTGCTGAATAAGCCTGGTGTTTGCTGGATAGCTGACATGACAGGTCCTCACCAGGCTTTTATGTCTTGCTCCCCTATGTCTGAAATATTCCAACAGAAACTCAAACAGGGCACAGAATAGGTCAAGGTATCTCGCAGACACAATTCTTCATCAGAAGCACTGATTGTGCAAAGCAAGTAAACCACCATTGCATCTCATCCCTATAACCATGGAAATCATGGGCTGAATTTTCTTCCTTTCTTTGGGTAACTATGTATCATAAAGGCCTTTATTTTGTCTAGCCTCTGGTTCAGCAAGAGTGCATGTTTGGAAGGCTTCAGAGAAGTGCTGAGGGTCATTAAGATCTGCTGGTCATCCTGGAGGGGCCTGAGAATGCAAATTTTGCTTGTCCTCATGGGTCATCCTGAATAATTTCATGGATATAAGTCAAGCGAATTTTAAGGACTTTGAGGTATTGTCTGTAACATGACTCCTGCTTTGCTTTGCAAGGACTTGTCCAACAGCACCCCACCCCAATTGGGGCATAGCTACATTCATCTTGAAGACATTATTACCATTAGTCACAGTCTTTGCACTATATTTCTAAGGCCATCAACAGACGGTAGGTCTCTGTTGCAAAATCTACAGCACGAGAATGCTGCTTAGCTTAAGAACTGTGTTTTGGTTTTGGTTACTTTTGATTTCCTTGAGTATATGATTTTCTTTCTTTTCATTTGAAGTTTTGTCATTTATTTGTTTTTGTTACTATAATTAATTTGCTGTTTTGTTAAGGCTATGTACTACATACTTTGACTCTCCTACTTTAAGCTTGTACTGAATAAAATTAATGTATTCTTATGAATAAAACATAGTCTCTAATTTTTATCTCATAAGAACCTTCTGTATTCATGTGTGGTTCACAGTCTTGTAACACAAGAAGTACCAGGTAGGAATGGACCTCTTCAAGTGTAATGTGGCTTAGTCTTCATTATTTGTTCCCAGTCACAGCTACACAGAGAATTGTGCTTTTGGTGTGGATAGTGTGTCAAAATCTGTGGACCTAACTTCATGATGAAAAACATATCCATGCTGTATCTTTGTGGTCATAAATTCAGCTATGTTAAAATGCACTACTCCATGGATGCTCATGATGAACAAACAGAGGAGAAACACAAGAGTGTTTCTCTAATACATCCCAAGAAATAAAATTCACTAAGGGAATATCAAAGAAATTAGTAACCACAGAGCTGTGTGCCTTTTATTTCCTTGAATGGTAGCATCACTTATAACTGCAAAGCAGAGATCATGAATTCCAAGATCATTTGGCAGATATTAGGATTTTTGTTTGTTTGTTTGTTTTGTTTTGGTGGTGGTGTTGTTCTACTGATGATGAATTTTGTTCTCTTGGCCTGGAAAATGTATTTGATGATATTTTTTAAATTTGGTTAGGGTGTTGTTTCTGTTTTTGCATTATTTCATTTATGTGTATGGGTGTTTTTCTTGCTGTATGTCTGTACACTACATGCATACAATTCTCTCGAGGCCAGAAGAGGTCAATGGATTACACCTGGAGCAGAAGTGATGGAGGATTTTTTTAAATTTTTATCTTATGTGCATTGGTGTTTTGCCTGCATGTATGTCTGTGAAAGTGCCAGATCATGTAGTTATAGATGGTTGTGGAGTTGGCATGTGTTGTATAAGTTGGCATGTGGAGGCTGGGAATTGAACCTGGGTCCTCTGGAAGAACAGTCAGTGCTCTTACCTGCTGAGCTATCTCTCCAGCACCCGAGATGGAGGATTCTTAATGCCACTCTTTAGATCTTCTAAGAAACAAAGTCTCAAATGGATAAGCCATCTATCCAGCACCTGCCTGGACTTTTGTCTTTCCTTGTGTGATGTATCAGCTGCACTGGATCACACCCAACCAAAGACAGAAGATTCTTGAGACCTCTAGGGTCACATACTTGGGGTAGGCATGCTCAGTGTTTAAACTCTGAGGCCTGCATGTAGGGCATTAGAGTGGGTTCCTGATCATGCCTCAGGATCTCTTTTTGTCAGGGTTGGAGCAGATCTCTCCTGTCTCATCCTGCATGACAATGCAGATTAGGCTTTATTAGATGAATTGCAGAATTGAAAACTGATGAAAACCTTCTCTCCTGTAGAAGTTCAATGATAGGTTTAGCTAATGTCTGGTGAAAGAAGGCATGTTTCATTTAACTGTACTTTGGTTTCTCAGTTGGTAGCACACAGTCAACAATCACCCTTACTGACATGGGTTCTTTTCCTTAGTGATGTCCCTCAGCATGGTACCATGCAGACATATGGCTGGGCATCTCTTCTGGGCCACTCTGGCCTTCTACCCACAATCTCTAGGCAGTGGCTGTCTGTCAGCAAGCACAACAACTCGCTGCAGGTCACCACCTGTCTCTAAAGTGTCATCCTTTAAGATGCATGGCATTACCACACAGTTCTTGCTGGACTGTTTGCCTGTCCTGCACCAAAAGGTTTTTGAGAACAGACATATCATTTGACTTTGTATTTGCTGTGTCTCCCATCATTGTTCAGTTTGGTTAAGAAATTAACAGTGAACACCTATATATTTATGCATCACTGTCTGCCAGCTTGAACCACCAGACTTAAAATACACTCTAAACTTAGAGTAAACTGTTTCTTATACTTTAGTACAATGCATGCTACTCTATTCCTAGGTACCTCATGCCAAACCACCCACTTTATAATATTGGTTAAAGTCAGCAAATGACATGGAGTAATCTATCCTGAAGACAGACTGTAAGCATCTCACAGGCAGGCTTGAACTCTCATTCTCTTTCTCCTCTTTAATGCCTAAGTAATAATCAGCCTTCTAAGAACTTGTTGAATGGCATAGATTTTACCCAGAAGTCTTTCAATGGCAATGGTCAATACACAACTCAACACAAGCAGTCAAACAAAAAAGAGGAAGGTATTAACTATGTAACTGAGTGAGAAGTCATCTGGCTTCCAGTGCTTAAACTATTGTCAGCAGGATTTCTCACTGCCCTTCTTTATTTCTTGTTTGGCTTTTCTGTGTTTGCTTTCTTGTGTTCACGTGAAGACATCTTTTGTCTTACATGGGTAGCGTTCTAACTTAGCAAACATGTTAAGGGTATCACTTTATTCTCTTCCACTGGAGATGATATCAGAAGAGGACTGTAACTTATCAACTAGATTTGGCTGCCATCCCTAAGCAACTCAGTGTGATCACAGGAGTTAACTCTTGATGGCCAGGCCTGTGTCATTTGCTTGTTTCTATAACAAGAGGATGGCTGTTACATGGGACAATCAAAACAGATTTGTGTATCTTACATTCCAAATCAGCACTTAGAACCACAAATATTTTGTGTGGTAGGGCTTTTTAAAATCTGTGGATTTTAATATGTAACATACAAATGTAACAATTTATATAATCAAAATAAGAGACCTTGCAGATAAGATAAAAGTTTAAACAGGAAGCTCATACAGGCTTTGCTTACACTTTATATAAATATGCTTAGCCTGAAGATAATTTAATATACATATTATGACTTACTGTCAGATGTGGTTGTACACTCTTTTAATCCCAGCACTTGGAAGGCAGAGACAAGTGGATCTCTGAGTTGGAGGTCTGCTATCCATAGCAAGTTCCAAGTCAGCAAGGACTATATACTGAGAAGCTACTATAGAAATGTACAATTAGAATATATTTACTATGCCTGACATTTCTGTGCAAACCCTCATGTGAGGTCCACTTGTGTTTCCATGAAGAGACTCCCGTTTTGCACTTTGGAGCATTTCAACACTGTGAGTTTTCACGTGAGGGATGCTCAACCTATAGTCTCTCCAGAATGTTCCAAGATAGGGAACTCTGGAATTCCCAGAGCACCTTAGTAAGAAAATACATGATACTGCTCTCAGGGAAAAAGCTGACCTTTAGAACTTGGAAACATTCTAAGTATTATAATCTACTCCTGAAAATAACTTTCCACTCAATAAAGCCTCACAGGTGGTCCAAAATCCCAAAGTATTTGGAATATTTTCCAACAACCTACCTGTTGTGTGCCTAACTTGTTTTTCTTTCATTGGCCAAGGTACAGATGGGAGGTATAACCTTCTAGAAGTGAATTACAGCTCATTAAAAATGATGGAGACTATGACCTCCTGTTTGTCATGCATAAGATGTGCAAAGCCAAGACTGGATCAGGCTCCATGAAGTTCTTAAGGAATAATTTTCTTGGTTTGGGAAAATTTTTAACAAGCTCCTCTCCACAGGGTTGACTGAGAACGTGGGCTTGTCAGTGACTGAACACAACTTCATACCCATCAGAAATAGATGAGCAGCCACTTTTACCAACAGGGCTTGTCCAAAGGACACTCTGGCAGTGCAGCCTTTTGTGCCTTGAAGTAACTATTGGGATTCAGCTTCATGATTGTATCTTTTCTCTTTCCTACCTTCAGGAAAGTTTCAGCATAAAAAGCAGTCCATTTTTTGTTACAGATTCTATCATTAACGTGGAAGCCTAGGAAACATTATCTACCTGAAGTTCTCTATCAACTGCCTCAAGCCTTGATGATAGAATCAATGCCAAAACTCAAAAAATGCATTCCTAATTCCATTTATCTTTAAGGGGAGCAGGCTTTTGTCTAATTGAGAACTTGGAGTAAAATCTTCCTGTAGAAAAGAGAAACAGGCAATCCTATATGTTTCATATAAGTAACAGGTCACTCATTGAACGAATAATTGACATTAGTGAACTGGTTGAAGGCTAGTTAAATGTGTAGCTTATTTACTATTTGAATTTTAATTGTGTTTTTCTATTCTAGTTCTCAACTGAGTAAGTACTTTACATTGTTCCATCAGACAAAGGTATTGTTTTTGGACAATGGTGGTGTATGCCTTTAGTCCCAGCACTTGAGAGAGAGACACAGACTTATTTCTGAGGCTGAAGCCAGCCTGGTCTACAGAGCAAGGCCCAGGACAGCCAGGGATACACAGAGAAGAGAAGCCCCGTCTCAAATACAAACCAACAACAAAACAATAGTATCATAAAGGGAACAGACTTCCATTTTCTTTCTTTAGGTGGCTGAGGCCACACTATTTTATAGCATTCATGGGGATCAGTAAAGATACTACAAACCCAGAACAACTGTGGAAATTGAAGCCTCAGCAGAACCTGGAAGATGACAGTTACTTGGTAAAATAATGCCTATAAAAGGTAATAAATGAAAATCTATATACTTCAAGTGTATTCTGAATCCCCTAGTGTTGGGAAGGGCACTCCTTTTTAATCTGCTGATCTCTGTGCTCAGGTGCCTGTAGCTGAAGCTCTATAGTACAATTGAAGTGACTTGACCAATTATCAGTGCTTAGCTGTATAGCCTCCATGGGTCCCTGAAAACCCTGGGTCCTGCATTTCTATGACTCAACTGGACCAGAATCATCCCCAGAGCCTTTGGGTCCTTTCTAACACCTGTGCTTCTGAGTTTCAAAGCAAAAGTCATGATGGCCTGTATAATAGTAGTTTTGTAAGCATTTTTATAGGTAGATTACTAGAGAGTTCACCATGTAATCAGTGACTCACTGCTTAAACCAAATAAACTGTTTTGTGTAAAGAATCAGTTGTCTCACTTTAGATCAATAGCAATGTTTCTTGCTACATCCTTTAAAAGGTGGCAGGAATTTTTGGTGCCAAACAGTTACCGTTTGAAAATATTCAATGTGCAATTCTAAAAGTCACAAACATATATGCTATAAAACAAAATTATTTTCATTTTTCCATTTAGCTCTCTTACTTGCTGTAACGTAATGTTTAGCCAGAAAACTCTTCTTGCTGGTTCACTCAGGCTGTTTTAAAATGCAGAAATTACAGAGCCATTTCCTTTCTGGGTGGAGTGCCTAGAAAGATATTGGATAGAAGAATGATTTATGTCAGGTGACAAGAGAACTCATCCTTAGACACTGGTAACTGTGGGTACTGTGGGGATGATGCTGTGTGCAATGAGGAGGAGAGCCCGAATATCTGACAGCAGTGGAAGCTTCTCCTCCAGCACACTTGGAGCTATGAAAAAAAAAAGACTTCAATAAGCAAGCGGTTCAAAAAGAACATGATAGGAAACACTCTATGGAATTCATTTGAGTCTTTAAAATTTTTATTTCTCGTTATTCCCTGTGGAAACAACAAATTGTTCAACACACTTTTTTTTTTTTTTTGAAATGCTGACTGGCACAAAACACGGTGGACAGAGAAGTATAATTTGTTGGAAAGCAGATTGTGTCTGCAGGAGTTCACTAGATAGTTAAATAGCTTTTTCTAAACTTTCTGATCATTAATTCATCTCTTTTAGAAATATAAAACAGAGTATTGCTGTAGTAGGGACACATTCTGCTGTTGCCCCAAAGTGAGGCAACACGAGGTGTGCATCAAGAGCCATGGATGGCAAGAGAGTGGAGGAGCTGCTGGCCAAGGCAGAGCAAGAAGAGGCAGAGAAGCTGCAGCTCATCAAGGTGCACAAGGAGCTAGAGCTGGAATTCGACCTGGGCAACTTGCTGGCTTAGGACCACAATCCCCGGACAGTGCTGCGCCAGGCCGGACCCTCACTGGATGCTGAGCTGCGGGCCCTGGCACAGGACAACATGCAGCTTCTCATCAACCAGCTACTGGCAGCTGCAGACCATGGAGTGCATGGAGGAGGCGGTGGTAGTGTGCTTGCTAGAGCCTGCCACACGCCTGCCCTGCGAGAAGCTGCTGCCTGGCCACTGCCCCGTCACTCGCTGGCCTTAAGGGCATCCCATCCATCCCCAAAAGAAGACCAACCTCGTGTGGGACGAGGTGAGTGGCCAGTGGCGGTGCCTTGGGGCTACAAGCGTGCACAGGATGACACTAAGGAATGGCTCATCAAGTTGCCTGGGAGCGCCAATCCCATGGAAGACCAGTTCACAAAGAGTATTCAGGCCAAGAAAGAACGCGTGGCCAAGAAAGAGATGAACCTTCTGTGGAAACCTGACCCGCGAGCACAAGATGCAGATGCCCAGCTCAGCTGGGCTGCACCCTAAGGGACACCAGAGTAAGGAGGAGCTTTGGTGGGAAGCTTCCAGGAGCGCCTCCCCAAGGAGAAATGCACCCAGACCCTCTGGCAAGAAGAGGAAGTTTCAGCCCCCCTTTGGGGACTTCCCAGCCAAGAAAAAGAACCAGTGGGAGCTACTTCAAATCATGAACAGTAATAAACCTCAGCTGGACGTGACAAGGGCCACCAACAAGCAGATGAGGGAAGAGGTCCAAGAGGAGCCTGCCAAGAGGAGGAAGATGAGCCAGAAAGGCAAGAGAAAAGGGGGCCAGCCAGGACCTTCCTGCAAGAGAAAGGGCAGCCTGCCTGCTGAGTCAGAGAGAGAAAAGGAAAGGAGGCCTGGGAGGCAAGAAGCATTCCAGGCCGCGTGAGTCAGGGGGCAAGAAGACAGGAGTGCCCCCCCAAGGTGGGAAGAGGAGGAAGTAGTGTTCTCCCCTCTGGACCTGTTCTGAAAAGCTAGGACTAGTACTAGAGGTTAAGTTGTGCATGCTGCAGGCTGGCTCAGGAGGTGGCTGCTGTCCTCAAGTGAGATTGACATTGAAGTGACACGTTTGCCTCCCCAAGAGAGTCAGTGCTGGACTACGAACTAATGGAGACGCTGACTGGAAGTTAGTGTATTTTGGAACATGTGAGAATTATAGAAATGATATGGTCAGAACCAGGAGTAAGTTAAGGCCTGCCTTTTTTATCTTGACTTTGGATACGGAGTAAGAGTTGATCAGATTTCTGAGTTATAGTAGATTGGTTTTAACATTTTTGCATTATTTTTGTAACAAAGCTTATATATTTATCAAAGCAAAGGAGGATGGGGGAAAATTACGTCCACCTGTGATTTACAAGTATTGTAAAGGTATGCTTTAACCTGATGTTGCTTTTAACTTTTACTGTTGGTAGGGGTTGTATGTGAAGTCACTAACCTGGGTACCAGTACGGAGTGTGCTTGAGAAAAACAAAGTAGTTACAATGGTTATAAAAAGACCCCTCCCTGGGCGGTGGTAGCCCATGCCTTTAATCCCAGCACTGGGAGGCAGAGGCAGTCTGATATGTGAGTTCGAGGCCAGCCTGGTCTACAGAGTGAGTTCCAGGACAGCCAGGGCTACACAGAGAAACCCTTTCTCAGAAAAAAAAACAAAAATAAATAAATAAATAAATAAATAAATAAATAAATAATAAAAGACCCCTTGTATCAGAAAAACTTTGCCACTAACTATTAATATTAAAAGTATAGTGCTTTTTGATGTTGGTTCAGGTTGTGCATTTGGCCAGTGAATTGCTTTAAGTGATATATTGGAACCACACTAAGTAATGGTAATTAACCTTGTAATGGTAATTAACTCCAGAAAATGGTTGTCATTTTGTTTGTAACTGATGGCTTTTGTTTAATTGGCTTGAGTTTACCAAGTGCTGGTCCTGGAATTCAGTATGGAGCCAAGGCTGAGGTTAGAGAGGAGCAGCCACACCCAGCAGAAGATTTCATGTTTATTTCTGTCCTGGATGTTTTTCCTCGTTTCATTGTTTTATTTTTAGTCTTAATAAACTTATCTTTGCAAAATTAAATTATATATATATATATATATATATATATATATATATATATATATATATGCAAAGAGTAAGACTATACAATGAAATTCATACTTTCATTGATTGAAATCACCCTGCTATTCCTGCTGTTCTCATAAAACCACAACCACATAATGAAATTCATTTCTATACTAGGATTGACTATTATTCCAAATCCTTTTCATTTTACCTAATAAATCCCCTGCTGTTTCTCTGCAGAATTGCCACCTTTGATCATTGTCATAGTGATACTACCTGGCTGAAGGAAGTAGCCCAGGACAACACAAATAATTTGGAAAGGACTTACATGATGTTTTCACTCTTACACCTGAGAGGTTAGGTCACATTGTACCATAGATTCAGAAGGCAGAAGCCATAGATGACAGTGCCAAACACAGTCCTTCCTGAACTACTGGACACATTTAAATGGAGGTTTCACTGGATCTCAGTGAACTCTTGAGTTCTCACTGGAACTCAGAAAGGTAGATATTGGAGAAGTGATGGCTAATGGAACTACAGAGCAGCAATCCAATGTCCCTGTTGACCTTTGCTCAAGATGCCTACTATGTCTGGTTGTAATGGAGAAAGGGAGAAAGTGGGGTTTTATCTTCTGAAGAAGAGACATAAATTTTACAATTGGATATTCCCTTGGACCTGAACTCCTTCCTATATTGCCATGAACAAGGGAGTTTACATTGCAAAAATGAGATTGTGGAAACACATGTCTGAATATATTGAAACAAGTGTCTCCTCTCAAGGCATGTGCACAATAATTAGATATAATCCAACTTGCATACAATTAAAGGTGCAGGAGAACCATTGTTGCATTTGGGAACCAGGACACCCTGGGGAACTGGACTGTGGTACATGTATGGTGCCTAAGTGTAGATTTATCATGGAGAAGAATCTCCCTCAAGCAAGGACCCTAGACCTTTAGGTACTAACAAAGATGAGCTGCTCATGCCAAGGCCCTAACCAACTCTCCCGTCCAAAGTACTTGCCTTGTAATGAAGCAGAGAGAAATCTCTAGCTTTGAAGGGAAAGTTGCCAAGGTGTATCCCCTGAGTCAAAAGAGAGACTCCAGGAAAGGGCACCTCAGAAACTGGTCAATGCGGGGCAAGCTGGTCAGCAGGTAGGCCATGGCAGTTTCCAGTGACATCATCAGTAGTCACTTCCCTGGACAATCTCTTGTATCCAGGAGAACCCGAGAATCTTCTGTGATGTCACCAGTGTTGTGGTGACACCAACTGCCTGTGGGGTATTCCTTCAGAGCCTCTGGGTTCACAAGCAGTCATGTTGTCCATGCTGCTCAGGCTGTTTCGTCGGGACAGTACAATACAACCAGAGACCAGACCTAGGCAGAAGGCATTCTGTAAAGCAGGAAGAAGGAGATGGCACTGGGGAAGACACAGTGAGTCCTGGGCAGTGCATGGGGAAGCTTCCTGGAGTAGGGGACCTTGAGCAGGTCCTTACTGGAGAAGGGCTTAGCATCTGGAGCCTCAACATTTCTCAATGGCAGACCCAGAGTCCAGAATTTCTGATGATTACTTTCGCAGAGATCCAGGAATTGACAAGCCTTCAGTTGCTTTCTGAGAGATATGAATTTCCTGCTGAGTGGCAAAGGATGCCAGGAGAAAGTTCTCTGAGAATAACAAAGCCTTGCTCTCAGGATAGAGTGCTGAAGCATTTCATCCTCAATAGATTCCTGTAGGTTACATGAATATGTGATGCCAAGAACAGAGAGGGATAATCCCCTTGTCAAGTATCAAGGTCTCAGAGACTTTGGTCTGGAACACACATGATGTGGGCTGAATTACAGTCTGGGATAAGTGTAGTAGTGTGTGGTATCTTATCATGCATTTAAGAAGCAAGGATAGGTGTTGGCTTGTGGGAGATGTTTCATGCTGGTGTTTATGGTCATTTTTTTTTTTTTTTGTGCTAAGCAGTACAGACTACATCTTCAGATATAAACTGACAATGCCCTCAATTTCTTCTTGACTGGGAAAGCTTAAGCACTTCAGGGTTAGTGGGACTGCAGTAGGGACTGAGCCGTATGTTTAGTGATGGTGGTTGGGAGCAGGGACATAGGTGTGGAGTCCAGCTTGAAGATAGCTTTCCTGCTCTTTCAGGAATTCACTGTGTCTCTAGAATTCCCTCTTCCTCAGGCTTCTCTGTGGGAGTAAGTATGGTTTCTCCTTTTCCTCTCGTATTTTCCCTACAAGTTTCCTTGTGTTTCTCTACCTGAAGGGTCTGTTGGGAAAGAGTCCTCCCAAGCCTACACCATCAGTGAGCAGGAGCAGAGAGTGAAGAGGTTGGAGAAGCTCAAAAGGGACCTCGAAAGAATGAGTAATGAGAGAGACGAACTCCGGGGAATCCTGGCACATTATAATGTCAAGGATTTGAACAACAGGTAATCATTATGCCCAGTTCTCAGTTGACTATCTTGGGCCCACTCTGTTTACCCTAGATTTCCACATATCACAGGAGGCTACAACTCCAGGCTGTCCTCATGTCAAAATGTATTTTGCTATTGGATATTCAACACAGAACATGAAGTTCAGACAGGAGTGAGATGGGGTCACAAGCTCTTTGATTCCTCCAAAAGAAAACTATAGCCTGTGGCATGAATCATTCAGGAAATAGCAGTATTAGTGTGTGAGCTCTTATCATGCATTTTAAGATGCCTGGACTGGTATTGCTTTGTGGGAGATGCTAGCTGCTGTGTGTTTATGGTGAATCGTTTTTGTAATTTTCTGGAGCTGCTTTGGGTTCGTTTCGTCCTGTTAACAACTGGGAGGACCTGGTTCTATATGCTGCCCCTCAGTGTGAGTGTATTTCTCACAAGTCATCACTGCTTTTCTCAAATTCTGTTCAGTTTACACTGAGATAATGTCACATCACTGTATGTACTTGACATTGTGATAGTGTATTTGTGTATGTGTGTGTGTATGTGTGTGTACGTATGTCTGTGTGTGTGTATTCCACTTAAGATCCAGGGAGTCTGTGTAGTGTGATGGGGCTGGAGACTTTACCTGACTGACTTTTTAGGTAATGATAGTGATGAGGCCATGGAGGGTCACTTGTAGCATCACAGCACATGATCTCTGTGTGCACCTCTGATGGGCATTAGAAAATCCGGATATAGGCAGTAAAACCTTTTCCCTGTAAATACTGAAGTGTGGAATTTATGTAGTGATAGAACCAAGGATTGAGAAAACCTTGTCTACAAGGTGAAAAAGTGTCATCACAGGATTAATTTGGACTCAGGACTGTGGCATAGGCTCCTGGAAAGTTCTTGGAGACTTAATCTATTCCTTCAAGACCCCTCATGGAGCCAAAGCAGGTCAGCTCCCATTTTTTAGTTCCCTAGCTCTACTGTGCCCAGATCAAGTGTAACAAGTTTAATAAGCACCAAGAGGACCCAGTACAAAGGCATTAGGTTGTGGTATATATGGGCTGAGGTAGTTCACGATTCAACTTGAATTGATGTAATCCTTGAATCCTTAGTTCAGGGATTATTTGCTCCTTGGGCCACACCCTTCCACAGGTTCAACTTTGAGACGATCATGCTGGAGATGCAACATGTACCAGGTGACTCGCGATCTCAAAAACATTCCGAAGCAGATCAGTGAGGCCTTGTATAAGTGCCAGGAGTTGACTAAAAATAATCAACTTTACAGGTGAGTGACTAACACTGTTGTTTCCCCAGCACTAGGCACAGAATGTGTCTGCCCATCATTGTCTTTAAAACAAAGTGAGGACTCTGGTTCTATACTGTTTGCCTCTCAACAGGAAGCTTCCTCCCTCAAAGAAAGGCTCTAGGATTGTGATCTTTTAAAATCATTTTGATCAAGTGTGATGAGTCTGTGAGCCCCTCCAATCATTTTCCTTCCCAAGTCAGTATCCTCTAAATAGAAAAGGTGTGCACCTTGATGGAGACATCAATCAACCTTGAGTCTCTGGGGCACTGAAAACACATTTACAGATCTGGTTTGCATGAGACACATAGAATGATGTGTACCTGTTGGGTCTTCTCTCTTCTCCTAGAGAACCTTTGCCCTGTCTCTACCTAGAGGTGGTTCTCTAATACCAAAGCCATATATGCAATCATGGGTCCCATGTCCTCTTCTGGGAGATACATGAGTCCCTGTTGGTGTCAGGGATTTCAGAAGTACCTTCAGTCTTTTGGAATGTTGCTTTCTTCTGGATTTCACCTTCCTATATGTGAGGTCCCATGGCTACTCTGGTCTGTAGTCTGGGGCTGTCTGGGGATCAGGGCCCATGATGAGAAGAAATGGTACTTGGAGAAGTGGGAGGAAGATGGATGGTGCCTGGGAATAATCACCATTTCTTCTTTGTGGTTCAGCATCAGGAACTGTCACCTCCTGACAGAATCTCTTCATATGAAGAGTGAAGTAAAAATGCTCTGGAATGAAAACAGGCAGCTGCTTAAGGAGCAGATTATACTGGAAGTGTGTTCTAAGGAAACAAGGAGGCTATGTGTGGAGGCCAGCATGAAGATCTATGACAAATTTTCCAAGCATATCCAACAGGTAAGATGCATGGAGGATGCTTAGGAGCAGGTTGCCCTCATGTCTAACCATAAACAATGTCAAGCCCAGATAACCATCCTCCACCTTGTCCAGGCACTCTCCTAATTCTTATCCAGTTGTTCTGTGATCATTTACAAGACTTTCTGTGGAGTTAGGCTCTCTCAAAAACTGGATGATTGGCAAGCACACACTCCTGATCAACTACAAGCAGAAGTTCATTAAGACAGATGGGGTGAACACACATTACACACCTACATGCCATTGTACTAGAGGGGTTTTATGTGGCTCCCTCCTTTGCAGTAGCACAGAACATTGAGTGATGAAGTCAGGGCCTGTAGCTAGTTTGCTTTGGACCCATGGCTCCAGCTGCATATGTAGGGGATGATGGCCTTTTCAGACATAGGTGGGAGAGAAGGTCCTTGGTCCCATGAAGGCTAGATGCCCCAGTGTGGGAGAATTCAAGTGCATGTAGGTGTATGGCTGGCTCAGTGGTGGTACATCCTCATTGAAGTAGGAGGAGGGGGATGGGATAGGGGGTATCTGGGTGGGGAAGATGAAGAAAGGGGATAACATCTGAAATGTAATAAAATATCTAACAAAAATTATTTAAGAAAAAAAGGTGGGGGTAGAGGTCTTGTGTCTTTTCTCTTCCTCAACCCTGCATTGCATGACGGTCTCCTAACTCCTAACTCCTAAGTCTAGACCTTGGTTCATACTGACAGAGCCTGACAGATAGCTCATCCATCAGTCCTGGTTTCTGTCATTGTTGCTAGAGTTCTTTCCTGTAGCTTGTATTCAGCAGCTGACTGGATGAACAGCGATGTTTGAAAGACTTCTCTCAGGCTGAGGGTTGGGGTGAGAGATGTGAGGCTTCAAGAAAAAGATTTCTCAAACTCTCTCAACCTAGTCTGCAGAAGTTACTAATTTTTTTTAGTCCACACGGGATGGATTACAGAGTCCTGGGTCTCACATGAAACATCAGATATTCACAGTATACATTCAGTGGTTCTTCCTGCATTTTGGTCTCCTTACTGTTTCCTGCTAACTTATGATTTCTGGTATGTGTGTGGGGGTAGGGGGGAGTCATATGCATGTCTGTGACAATATGTATATAGATGTGCCTGTTGAGAGGCCAGTTAATTACATGTGGTTTTGATCAGTCTGTTTTGGTTAAGCTGTCTGACCAGCATCTTTGAATCTTCTGTCACCTCCCAGGCAGAGCTCCTCGAATTGCTTTGTCTCAAGTAACTGCTACAAGGTTACATAACTCACAGAGAGGAAGAACATGTTTATATGTTTCATTGTTTTGAGTTTTCTTGTTGCTGTTGTAAGAAAACAATTTCTTAACTTAGAAGAAGCTAATGCTGTCTGCTCCACGTGTCAGATACACAATTGGCCCACTGTGCTTTCTTATGATCTTTCTTGTCATTCAGTTGAAATCAGCAGGGAAAGGAGGAGAGCGTTTGTTTGCCAGGATGGGTCTTACCCAAAACACCTAGGCTCCACATAACCCACTGTTGAGTTATTCAACCCTTTATCAAACAAACAGAACCCATGTTGCCAACACTTAAAAGTCAATAATTTCACATTTAGCCCAGCCCACCCTTCTGAAATCTTACCATATGACTTCAGTTTCTACTTCCCAGTCCTTCCTTCATTCATTACAATTTCCTAGCCTGGGGTTTGGAGGCCCACCCATGTGAGGAACAACCACAAAGCAGACATGTAACTCCTGTAACCACAGCAGGATATGGGGCACAAAGGGGTGCTCAGCAACAGCTGGCTGCACACATGAGACAAAAGGTGGCCCCAAGGTGGTCCTTTTCAAAGGAAACTTATGGACCTGAACACCAGCCTCTTGTTCTAAGATGGGAGTGTGGGGCTCACCACAGTGTCAGTGTCAGTTCACTTTGCATCAAGGAAACATGAAACAGAGCAGCAGCTCATCATGCTGCTACACCTAGCTCATTAGAACAAGAGACAAATAGTGGTTTAAAGTCAGATTGTCAATCATTGGTAGTGGGAAATATATTTATCACTATTGAAACTGGTTATAGAGGGAAATCTATTTCCCATATTGAAATCATTTATAAGAAAAAAAAGCACTTTAGTACATGGAGGTGAGTAGGAGGCTGCTGTGTCAAATCCATGGGCCTGAGAGTCAACAAAGCTGCTTAAGGGTCTGTGTCCACCTCTCTGCTCTTGGTGGATAGTGACTGCCTGCTGGAAGGTCAGGTGGCTCATTGCATCTTCTCAGCATCCTAGTTTGTTTTCCTCATTACCTCCTGCCTACCATTTTTTCCAACTTTGCCTAAGCTTGACTCAGTTATCTTTGGCCTTGGAGTTTGTCCTGGGTATAACTCTGTGAAACACTGAGTTGCTTGGTGTTGCATCTGCAGCAAGAAGAAGGCCCATACCTATGATGAGGTGCTAGAACAGGGCTGCCTCAGACAGCCCCTTAGGCTCCTGGTAGTCCAGAGCACTCACCCTGTGTTCTGTCTGTAGCACTCTGTAAAGGCTGTCATTCAAAAGTGATTTGGTTTGAGTTAAAATCATCCTCAAGGAGGGCTGGAAGAAAAGAGGAACTTCAGACATGGCTGATGATATAAAATGGGGCAGCCCTGTGAGAAGCCATGTTCAACTCTTCAGAAACTGTACAGTTTCTGTACTCCCCATTGACACAGCCACTCCAGAACAAGAAGTAGGTGTCCACAGAGAAATTAGGGCAAATCATGGCTGTAGTGGTACTCCACAGAGCTGCCCTGAAGTAGAAACTATCCAGATGTTCTTCAGTCAAGGAGTGAACAAGTATACTGTAGTACAGCCCTTCCATGAACTATTGCCTAGGGTGATCATACATACCACCTTTTGGTCTTGAAGTAGTCAGATGTATTTTCCACAAAATATCCCTGACAGAATCTCCTTAACTGAAAAAAGGTCTCACTTTGCATCCTGGTTACAGAGATTTCCTAGTTGTCTAGGCTCATAGCTCTGGTTACAAAGCCACACAGGCTGTGGAAAATGGAGGGCCTATTGGAAGATGCTGCTAACTTTAGAGTCCCTGAGAAACAGGGAGCTAGAGGCAGGAACTAGCTTGTCCACCCTGATCCCATGTGCCTTTGCTGGGAACCAAGCCTACTGTGCACAGCCTTGGGAACTTCCTAAGCAGGCTTTCATACCAGGGCAAAACTCCATATTTCTATCCTTTGTTTATTAGGGAAAAGCATTTATTTTATTGAGCTGTCTATAGGCTATGACTACCATGTTCATGTCCCATTCAAGGTTTTTTTTTTTCTTTTTTTCTTTCTTTTTTTTAAATTAATCAGATTATGTTTGTGAGTACACTGTCTCTCTCATCAGACACACCAGAAGAGGGCATCTGATTTTACTAAGATGGTTTGTAGGCTACCTTGCGGTTTTGGGGAATTGAACTGAGGACTTGCAGAAGACAAATCAGTGCTCCTAACCGCTGAGATATGTCTCCAGGATTTTTCAATTCAAGTGTTTATTTCTTATGGCTTTATAGTGTCCTTGATGATCTCTTATATTAACATGAACAGGGAAAGTCAAAATGTTCCTGCAACTGTATGTATGAACATGTGCTTGTGTGTTCAGGAATGTGTGTGTCTGTCTTTGGGTGTGATTGTGTGTGTGTCTATGTATGTGTTAGTGTGTGTGTGTGTGTGTGTGTGTGTGTGTGTCCATTGCTGGGCTCAAACAATGCAGGATCATTTTGCTCTCTCTGAGATATGAGGTACTAGGATGGGATAGCAGGAGCCAAGAAGACTTCCTATACCTGTATAACTGTATTTTTGGGTCTCAGGCCTTCCACATGATTCTCTCCCTCAGTCACCTAGGAGCAGCTCAGAATATTGTTCTGATCTAGTTTAAAAGAACTCCTGTCCATGATCATTCTTGTGATCCACAGAGTTTGTGTCGATTGTGGACTCTTTCTTCCCTTCTGAGCTCTCTGGTATGACCTGAGCCTGTTGTCCCTTAAGTCACCCCACAAATAATACCACAGGAACTATAAATATAGCAGGGGTATCCTTTTTCCTTCATGAATATTTGTTTTAAAGTTCAAGGCTTTCCCTTGGGAAGATTTGCATGCAGCACACTCTTGCTGATTATAGTATGTCTTCAGTGAGCATGGATTTCCTGTGAGATGGTTTCTCTGGGGATTCACAGATGGAGGGGTTCACAAGTAGAACCAGGCAGGTTCCTGCACTCCAGATATAATAAGAGCCTTCACTTCAATGGTGGCTAGGTTCCCTAGAAGGCCTCTGTATAGTGTTTGATTCAGACATTGCTACACAGTTATTTTTCAGTATAATATATATGGACCATTGGAGAAATGTGGTGTTTTATTTTAACTCCAGCACAGTGTGTAGTTCACTGTTCACTTTCAACCCATTTTTTAAATCTGAGAAAAATCCCAGGCCCAGGTGCTCTGTGGCTCTTCTCCTTTGGGGATACTGGGAATGACCTTAGCTGAAAGATCATACTGGATTGTATTGCTCAATAAAGCTGGTGGTTCCTGGATAGCTGACATCGCAAGTCCTCAACAGGCCTTTGTCTCTTCCTCCCCTAGGTCTGAAATAATCCTCCTGAAGCTCAAACAGGCAGACCAGGTCAAGATTTCCCTGAGACGCAACTCTTCACAAGGAGAACACATGTTGAAGAGATTATTACCATCGTAGGCAGTCTTTGGACAATATGTCCAAGGCCAGTAACAGGCTGTAGGTCTGTGCTGTAAAATCTGCAGCTAAAGAATGGTTTTTAGTTTAATTATAATGTTTTTTTTATTTGGTTAGAATTTTGATTGCTTTGAGTATATGGTTTCTTTGTTTTGTTTTGAAGTTTTGTTGTTTTTTTATTTTTTGTTATGTTATTAATTTGTTGTTTTACTAATTTCATATACTATATATATATTGACTCCCCCATTTTAAGTTGGTATTGAATAAATTTAATGTATTTTCATGATCCATTTGTTATGTTTAGGTTCTGCTTCTGTAACAACACTCATTTGCCTAGAAGTCACTAGGAAGACTATGGTCTAAACATAGGCAGAAACATGGAGGCAGAAACTGAAATAGAACCCGTGGAGAAACATTGCTCACTGGCTTACTCCTTATGGAACCTACTTTCTTATAATATTCAGAACCAGGCCTTCAGTTGGCAACACCCACAGTGGGCTGGACCCACTCCTAACAATAATTAATCAGGAAATTGTCCAATAAAGTTGCATATAGGCCACCTTTACGGAGGCATTTTCTCAGTTGAGGGTCTCTCTTTTTCCAATTGATTTTAGCTAATGTCAAGTTGATCATAAACTAGCCAGCATATTTAACAATGATAACTATACCCTGAGAAAGAAATCAAGGAAATAATTGGATTCACAACAGCCTACAAAAGCAAATGATATTTTGGAGTAAACCTAACCAAGTACATAAAAGACATCTAAAGTATAAAACACTGAAGAAATTGAAGATGACACTAGAGGGTAGAAAGATGTCACAGAACCACAGATTGGTAAGATTAATATTCTGAAAATGACCAAGCCTAATTGTCGCAGTGCATGTAGATCCGTGCCCTCACATTTGCCCACCATAGGAGATCATATAGCTAAATAGCCAGGGTAAACTTCCCTTTACCTTATAAGGTCATGTCTAGCATCACCTGGAATTCCTCCTTGTACTAATGAGGCATCTTCAGCACACTGGCCCCAGCCAATGATATACACTTAACCTGAAAGCTTTTACTCACCCTCCAAAGGTTTAAATAGCCATTGATCTCCCCTTAAATGCGCTGTCTCACTGAAGCTGCCCCCCTAGAGTCTGTTTTAACACTCTCAATGCAGCCTGACATCTCTTTTGTTCTTGCCATCTACCTTGCTTCTCATCTCTAGATCCACTAATTATGATCAGTTGTAGGCTGATCAGGACACTATGGGTAGGTAGTCAGAAACTGAATAGCAGATGTTGTCTTTGGTTGCCTCCCAGGATCTGAAGGTAAGTCCCCATTGCTGAAGATACTACAGATTTTAACATAAGACTTAAAGAATTCAAGCAAGTTCTGACCCAGAGCTTCCACTCTGAGTAGTTTTCACACAACCACTGGATGAAATGCAAGCTGTAAAGACAGGAAAGCAGTCAATACTTCTACCTACAAAGCCAGTGAACCACAACATGGCAAGTTCTCTTCAAAGTTGTAAAAGTGGTACTTCTATCTTGGTGGTAACCAACAACTGTGTAATTGAACTCAAGGAGTGCTCAACAGGAGGGAAATGACAACTGGCAACCTAGCCAACTGTTTGTGAGTAGTCAGGACATGGGTCTTGGGGAACATGCTACTGCCGCTTTCCTAAACCAGCACAAATCCAAACTATATTCTGAGTACTTATCCTTCTATCCAGGGATAAGTAAGGCTCTCACCCTTTATTAAAGAAGCTTCTTATTGCAGCAGACAAAGACCATGCTCATCAAAATGCAGGTAACCACTGACTGTAGGCTGCCCAGCACCATTTGATACATGTACAACACAATCCCTATACATTAGGCTGTGGGGCCATCTCAGAAGTGGGGGCAGAAAGGTTGTAAGAGTCTGAGGACTAGCAAGTCTTCTTTGAGACTTTGTCTTCTTGACATCACAGGGAAGCCACATCCATAACATCACAACAATATGACTGCTCAAATGAGACCTGAACAATGATGACATCTGCTGACATGCCAACATGGATGGAGTAGTCTCACATGGTTACAGATCTAAATAAAGAGCTATGGGCAATTAACAGCAGGTGAGAGAGATAGAATTAGTGTTCCCCAGCATGAGCCCTCTTACTGGTTATCTATTACACAATAGACATATCTAATAGAATAACAAAACATCAACAAGTAGACAACAAATACATGGACTTATCAGGCTTCACTTATATATTTATTCTAGTGTGTATAACAAGTGTAATTTTAAAAAAAGTGACTGTGTAGTTGATAGTGAGTAGGACACACAGGTGTAGTTGAAGTGAAGAGGAGGGAATGTTATAGATATATTTTAATTAAAAACACAATTCAGAAGGAGACAGGGAGAAAGCTAGAAAGTTAGCTGTGTGCTGGAATTCCATTTATCCCTTCTCCTAATTGGCTAAGAAATGAGCAAGCAGCTTTACATGCCTGTCATCACATCTTCCACAACATGATGACCCAATAGTGAACCAATATAAGACTTGTCCTAACTTGCTTTTTGTCTGGAATTTGGTTTCAAAAAGGAAAATGGTGACTAAAGCACAGATCTATCTGACCCTTGTAAGACCCCATCTCGCATTGTTATGTCTCTAATTTGTCTGTCCTTGATAATATTCGAGTGCTGTGCATAGCCAAGGCAGCTCTTGTGAAAGAAAGCATTTCATCTAGGGCTCAATTACAGTTTCAGGAGTTTAGGACATTATCCTCTTGGTGGATAGTTTGTCAATATGTTGCCAGACACTGGAGCACTGGTAGAGAGCTACATTCTGAGCTGTAGGCGTAGAGGCAGGTATACAACTGGGCCTAGCATGAGATTTTGAAACCTCAAAGTCCATCTTCTAGAAGGACACACCTCCTAATCCTTTTCAAATAGTGCCACTCTCCAGTGACTAATCATTCAAGCATATGAACCTATGGTGTCCATTCTTATTCAAACCACCATACAGTCTATTACTAAACAAGGTCACAGATTTAGGAGACTGAGGCTTCAACTCTTGAATCAATCAAATCAATCTATAAGAGGGCCATAGTGTTTTCTAAGGGTACTTTCATAGGTTTGACCCTGGGATGAAATGGAAGAAGAAGAACTGGATTTTTCTGGGAAGAATAGATTGCTGTGTAGTGTGGGGAATTAGCATGATCGCTTCAGATATTGGAGTTCTTTTCCCTTGGGACACAATCTAGATACTAATTTTTAAAAAACAATGCTCCCAGAAATCTTGTGTTTTTCAACACAGGTAAAGGTTATTCACTGTGTTCTTCAGACCCAGTATCAAATGTCAGAGTAGGACAAATGTATCATGACTAATGAGAGGATAATTTCTCTGTTTAATGTGTTAATAAAAAGTACTTACAGAAGCTAAGGTAAGATGAAGTACAATAAGGGTCATCAAAGATAAGTTGTGACCATATGTGTATTTTCATTAAGTGTTTGCCATCATGGCAATTATATAATGGGATCATTCTTTGGGTGTTGTGATCTATACCCTTGGTTGTAAACCACAGGATCTCCAGTCTCTGAGAGACCCTTTTTAGGAAAGGAGCAGCTGAGGTTGGTCCAGTGGAAGCTCCATGTGCAGGGTAGGGAAATGCTAGGCTGCTGAGGCAGGAATGGGTGCGTGGGTGAGGCAGCACCTGCATAAAGACATAGGGAGGTGGTATAAAAGTGTGTTATGGAGGAGAAACTGTGGAGGGCGATAACATTTTGAAATGTAAATACATTAAAAAAAAAAAAAACAAGAAAACACAAGAGCAAAAGAACCCGAGACAAATCACAGATGTAGGCAACCCTGTGGATGGACAACCTACAACAGAGATCAGGAGCTAAAGATGCAAGCAACACCAACAGAATACAAGAGATAGAAACGAAAATCTCAGGCATAGGAGATACCACAGATGATATTGAGAAGTCAGTCAAAGAAAATACAAAGTGTAAAATACCTGTAACCCAAAACATTCAGGAAATTCAGGACACAATGAAAAGATCAAAAATATTAGAATAATAGAAATAGAAGAGGGTGAAGATTACAAGTTCAATGGCACAGAAAACATATTCAACAAAATCATAGAATTTTGGGTTTCTGCTCAAAGACCATCTGTTGGACTCTAAAGATACAAAACCAGGGAATATGCACCCCCAGAGACACTCAAGGACAGGATTCCTTGCAATAACATGAGGTTTATTAATCATAAGATGACTAGATGATAACCAGGATACTAGGATTCTCTTGCATGCAGGCAAGAAGAACCCCAAATTAAAGCTAAGGGCAGCTTATATACTATTTTTTACAAAATTTATGAGGGCAGGAATACAGTTACTTCTTAACAATAACCATAAAGGCCAAACTCCAACAGCCATTCCCAGGCCTGGTTTCTGTTCCCAGGCCTGGTTTCTAAGTAACTCAAATTTACACCTTATCTTTTTTACAACAAAGAAGGTCAGCTTAAGTAGCTTCTGTTTACCGAGGTTTACTTGTTACTGGCTCATAGACTCCTATCTTGGGTCTTTTTTTCCTGGAATGTTTGTTTGAGTCTTTGGAATGTGCTCTTCCTGGGATGTGCCTCTGGGGCAGCTAATATTTGACTCAAACTTAAGAATCTTTTAATTTTAAGTTCAAGCTGAGACCTGAAATTACATTCTTACACATCCTTGTGCTGTGCAAGGCTTTACCTCACTTTTCTTCACTACCTGCCTTGCTTGTTCACTTTTCCTTCCATCTTGAATGCCTCTCTCATTGTGTTCCCATCCTTGAGTCTGTTAGTCCACTGCTGCCCCAACTACCTCCTTTCTCTTTCCCAAACCATTTTAGATTACTGGAAGAACATGGTGAAGACTCCCTCTGCCTTTTCCCCAGTTCTTCCTCAGTGCACAGCCTCAGCAGGGCTTTCCATCAAGGTAAGGGAAGAAAAGATAGAGAAGCAGATTTGTCTCCATTTCCTCTTCTCTGTAACAAAAGTCTGTCCTGTGTTTAACCATAGCTCCAAGTCATGCATTTATTTCCCCATATGTTTATAGACACTTACACACAGACAGTCATTGGGTACTGTCTCTACGGGATGCAGAAGGCTTTGCATCAGTATGCTGAATATATACCCACATTTCAAACGCTTTCAAAGCAGCAAAATGAAGCTGATAGAAAGTTCAAACTTGGAGTGAAATTAAACATAGCTTCCCCATTTCCTTCTTTCCATTTTTTGCACTTTGATTACAGATACTTATCTTCCAAGTACAATGTCTTTGCAGGACTCTAAGTAACAGGGTTGGATTTACGGGTTTTAACACAACACTGCATATAACACAGTGTTCTTTAACTATTTGTTCTCTCATAGATTATTAGATCCTGACCACAGTTGCCCCTGCTTCCTCTCCTTCCTGATCCTCCCCTTATCTCTGCTTCTGGCGCACCTACTCCTCCTCCTTTTCACTTTAGAAAAAGGGAAGCCTCTCAGGCATATCAAACAAATATGGCACATCAAGTTGCACCAAGATTAGGCACCTCCCCTCATATCAAGGCTGGAACTACACAACCCAGTAGGAGTCAAATTATCCTTAAAAAAGGCAAAAGAAAGAGATAGAGACATCCTCCTCTCCTGCTCTTAGGATTACCACAAGGTGATCAAAGTAAACACAACCATATCATATGCAGAATTGCCTAGGGCAGATCCATGCTGGCTCCCTGGTTGTCAGTTCAGTCTCTGTGAGCTTCTATGACCCCACATTAGTTGATTCTGTAGGTTTTCTTGTAACACAGTGTTCTTAGTAAGTACTTATTAATAGACTGAAGGAATATATAGGGGTTTTATCCGGTACTGCTATGTATTCAAACGGTAAATACTGACCCCCAAGATCTGGCTACTACCCCACTGTAGTTCCCAAATACTTGTTGTTGAAAATTTTCTGGGTTCTTGATGCTGCAGCAGTCTGGCATCCTGGAGAGGCATCACAGTCTGACACCTGCTGCTGGTCCATCAGGACTAAAGGAGACCTCCTGTTTTCTTTGTCTCCTTCTCCTTCTCCTCCTCTTCCTCCTCTGCCTTTTTTCTATTTGTATCTTTATACTATCTCCTCCTATCTCAATCCTCTCTTCTCCTTGTGGTCCCTACCTGTGACCCACACCCCACCCCCACAGCCTGATAACTCACACTTTACCTCACTCTTTTCCCCCCAGTAATTGGCTTTTGCCAGTTTTATTTAACCAATAGTTTTAAATTGGGGAGCAAGGTTTACACAAGAAAGGCTGGTGTACATGAAGATCATTTTATCTTGGAGCAACCAGGTCTTGGGGTTCAGAACTTAGCATTTCAATTACACCTAAGCAAACCCTTAAAAATATGCATATTAGCACTTAGGTAGTTTTGTGTTTAAAATAAAACAAGAAATAGGGAGCTAAGGTGCTATGAGAACTCAGAAAAGCTGCTGAGAAGAGGTCTGTGTTGCTGTGTGTAAGCGATCTATCCTCTCTTAGGAATGTGAAGGCCCTGAGCAAGCAGAAATGCATGGAAATGAACAGATGCTACCCGAAGTAGAATGAAGGCCAAACATGTCTATTGCCAGGACGTCATCAGCAATGAGAGAAAGCAGAACCTGATCAGACTCCTTAGTGCCTGCATGTTCTGGATCAGTAGTTCTGCATGAAGTCTTTGGCTCACATCCCCAGAAAAAAGAACAGAAAGAAAGGAAAGGAGGGGAAAGAAGGAGGGGGAGAGATGAAAGAAGGGGAGATGGGGGAGGAAGAGATGTGTTATTACAGCTAGGGTGGTTTTTCAGTTATGGTAAAGCATTTAACTACTTCTCTGTGATTAAAAACAAAATCAGATTGTGTCAGGGTTTGGAGACCTGTGTTCGGAGCTAAGCAGTACCCCAACTAGCTATTTTTAATTTTAATTCTTTAGCCACACTAACATATCTCAATGGGCTCCATGTGATACTCAGCCCATGATACAAAATGTAACAATCACGTTCAGCCTCTCTTTTTCTGGGCCCTCCCATTATAATCAGTCTCTGTAGTGTCTTCTCTCCTTTTGCTTTCATACCACGTTACTCCATTTACCTCTAAAATGGCATCCCACACTCTATAGGAGTCCAGAAATTATTCTTCAAATGCACATAGATTCATCAAGTTGGGAAGCCCTTGACCTAGAACACATAGAAAACAATACTCAGGTTGGAGACACAACTCAGATGGTGAATTGCAAATGTTTCCTATCACCTTGGGTGGGAGTTAAAGTTTCTGGAGTCTGAGTTCAATCTGCAGAACTGCATGGTGAGAGGAAAGAAGTCTCTGGAGTTGGAGCTACAGGTTTATTTTGAGGTCCTCTCAACCCTTGCTTCTTGTGACCACAACACCGAGTGATCATCAGACCTCCACATGAGTACAGGGACATTCATCCACATGCCTACAATAAATAAATAAATAAATGTGATAAAAGTATTTGAGTGCAGTTTAGGTGTGCAGACTTATTTGTAGGAGCTAATTTATTTAACCTTCTGGTGTATCAACTTTATTATAAAGATTCTAGCCAGCTACGGGGACACTGAAGGACAAGCTGGGTGCTCAGAACTGGACCCTTTTCCCTGTGGTTGTGTGGCTTATCCCACTCACTAGCAGTTTCTCTAACCCTCCTTTTAATGATTTTTCTTCCATCCTTAGAAATAGAAGCTGCAAGAGTCGATTTTACCACAAGGTGTCAGCCCAGGGTAACATAATCTTCAAAGGTCTTTTAAGCTCTGATGAAAGTCAGGGAATTCAAAAATTATATAAGAAACATTAAAATATGCAGAACAGTGAAGTGCAGAAAATCTGTTTGATCCCAGCACTCAGGAGGCAGAAGCAGACTGATATCAGAAAGAGGGGCAGTTTGGGAACCAGGGTCACATTAAAAACAAGACCCAGACCTACCTTGGGAGTTACAGTGTTGAATCTGAGTTGAGTCTTCAGAACTCTGTAAAAGGGTCCGTGAAGTCAGAGCTACAGGTTTATTTTGAAATCCTCTCCACCCTTGCTTCATGTGACTGCCACACTGAGTTATCATCTGACCACCACGTGGGTATCATAGTATTTTTTCATGTCCCTCCAATAAATAAATCAATAAATAAATATATAAATAAATAAATAGCAAGATCTAAGCTAATCAAAGCTCATGATGACCCTGTCTCAAAAAAATAAAACGATATAAAATTAAATAGTTAAAACACCATTTGGCACTGTGTGGCAAAACAAGGATAATCATGGAAAATGTTGACAGGCATTTATTTTTCTTTACATTTCCTAATCGGCCTAGTCTGGGAATGCTGTGCATGAAATTCCTGAGATGCTGTTATTGAGATCTCAGTCAGTAATTTCCGAGGACGGCTTCATTTCAGAGGAGTAGATTACCAACTGACACTTCCTCTACTTCCTCCTTCTGAAATTTTCATGTTATTGACAGAAACATTTTTTTTTTTACTTTTGGTTCGTAATACTTGAGTGCTCCAGGATGTCCTTAATAGAAGAGATTGGAAGGTGAGGTGGGAAGGAGTAAATCTGGTGTAAAAGTCACTCACTAACTCAGATTCATTCTTTGACTGTGCTAACAGTTCTCTGGGAAACTGCTACATGTCTGGACACCAAGCACATGTTAGCTGCAGAGCAGTTGGTCTCCAAGTGTGATCTAGGATTAGTACAGTATCACCCGGCAACCTGCAAAATGCACAACTGCAGATTTCTTCCAGACCTGATCCTGGAATGGAACATGTCCCAGGAGTCAGTAGGTTTCCAGTGATCCCTCCAGTTAATTCTGGGTCGCCCTGCCTTGAGATGGATCACTACTGGGGACCCCTGCTGGCAGTAGCCAGCAGTTGGCACTGTGTACATGGAGGCCAAGGGGCGGGGTCTGCTGAGCAGGCTATGCTCTGCAGTGAGAATTAGGCTCCACATGGGACTTTTAGTCAGGACACCAAGTGCCTTGCCTTGGGATCCCACGGAGAAGTGGGTGAGTCCCAAGTCTCTTTCGCAGGCCCCATGCAACCTGCCTTTATAGGCCTTGGGAATCTGCTTAGGGCCTAGGAGGGGTGAGGCTGGTCTCAGGAGTGGGCAAGCATGCAGAGGTGCTCAGGGCAGCCCAGCTCTGAACGCCCCTTCAGCCCCTACAGGCCTCGGGAGGAATTGCATGCACGTGGTGCACAGACATCCAGCAGGGAAAGATACATATAAATAAAAGAAAACAAACAACAACCCTCCAAAACCAAACAACACCACAAAAGCTCCAAATGTGTCGCCACACTAATATTACCTAAAAATAAAGCCACATCTCAACATGTGTGGGAATTCTCAACATGGAAATTTGGGAAGTCTTTATCTGGGAAGTCATTATTTCAACTTTATAGTTATCCCCAAGGCTGTATTTCAAGGACATGAGAGGCAAATAGCTCTGGATTTCTTTAAAAAAAAAAAAACTCTGAATGAATACTCCTTTCCTAAGAGGCTTTAGAACAATACAGTGGTGGCTCTCATTAATTTTGTTTGCATCACTATTTCAGGACCATATTTTAGGGGTATCTAAACATATGACCTAAATGGTACGGTGTGGATACAGTTTTCATCAATAAGTGGGTATTCACAGAGTAGACCATGATCTCCATGCCCCCTAAAAACTACTGTGTAGAACTGGCTAGCTGGCTGGGAATTCACAATGTAGCCTGAAGCTCATAGAGATCCATCTCTGTCTGTGAATTCTGGGGATACAGCAGTGTGACAACACACATGGTGACAAGAGCTGTCAAAGTGTGAAGTCTTTGAAAATTATTCTAATTCACAAAAAATGCAGCCATTTCTCTAATCAGCTAGATCAGTATAGCCAATGCATATAGCCACAGCAAAATACCAAAATAATGACCAGAAAAAAAAAAAATTATCAAAACCTCAAACCAGTGGAACAAAAAGCCTAAACCTCAAACCAAACAAAACCAAACCAAAATCAAACAAACAAGCAAATAAACACAAATCACTATGAGCAGTGTTCTCTTGTTGCAGTTTAGCAGTGGTGAACTAAACCATGTGGCCAGCCTTGAAGGCAGGGTATAAAGGCAGTTTCAGAGGTAATAGGCTATGGAGATATTCATTGCTATGTCTCTTTAGGGGCTTTTAAGGTGAAGCCTTCCCAAGGCTAAGGATGGAACGTAGTATAGGCTTTTGCTCAAAGACTTTTAACCTTAGTTAACTCATCTCCTGTAAAGATTATTGCAGACAGATCAAAACTAGTATTAATTTTTACTCTTGAACGTTTTCTCCTAAATGCTGAGCAGCTATGGATGTGCTTCTGCTCTGTCTGAAGCCCTGCCAGCTGCAAGCACAGCAAGAGGGGTATCCTGCACACCTCTGTGTAGAAACACACTTGCCCTGCCAATCTGGAACCTCTGCTCAAATATTTCTACTCCTAAGAAGATGAACATCTTCTTGATGTAGAGCAATAATTTTGTAGCACATTGTATAATATAATATAATATACACCATATAACATAGACTATAATTTCTAGCATCCTAAGTATTCTTCATGCTTTGTCCTGCTTACCCATAGCTCCCCTCCTGTTTTTCTGACACATACTGCACACAGCAGCACTGACTTGGATATGATATTTCTTCCTTGACTGTGAAATGGCTGCTGAACCTAATGAATTACAGCTTTGTTCATTCCCAAGTAGGCACTTTTTACATTAGTTAGAAATATTGAATTTTCTTAGGTTCTCGGCTTGAAGTATGATAGCAGCTCTTACTGTCCCCACACAGGTATGTCTAATAATGTCTTGGTCCTGACCTATAACATTGAGAAATGAATAATGGCAGTTAAACAGTTGCAGCAGTAGAATTCACTGAAATGCTATTTCACAGAAAGTTTTACAGTTACACTTTTCAGATGATCCCTCTGAAACTCTAATATGTCATCATTTATCAAAGGCATTTTAAGTGTGGAGCAGGAATCTTAAGTTCTGTCTGTGACACTGGGTTTAACTTAATTGTGGATGATGCACTTCATATCCTGGACACATCCTTGATGCCACACACAATGGACAGCAAATATGTAGAAGAGTCCACAGTATGTCATGCTCCATAAGTTTAGGAGCACCCATCTTGAAAGAGAGCATAACCTCCTCTGTTATACACTTTATTAGCACACCACATCACCCCCAACTTAGACCATTTGCACACATCCTTGTGGTTCAGATTAACCACATACTACTGATCATTATTCTCTCCAGTGGGATTCATGACTGCATGGTTAATAATTTGTAGTGTCCTTAGGTTCTGTTTTCCAACAAGATTCAGCAATATTGATTAATCTGAGAAGTTGAATTTCTCTTTCACATTGGTATTTTGGCCATCTGAGGCTCATGTATGAATCTCATCAGCTGCAGGTACAACACTGGTTGAAAGCTCAGGTCGTTCTCCCTGAAGTTTATGTTTGTTGTTGTTGTCCAGTTGTACTGTCATGAGATTCACAAGTGAATCCCATATATGATTCCTTTATTCTTAGCTGGATCTCATCAGAATTTCTGGGTCTGGGAGGCACCAACTTTGCCCTGAATGTAGTACATCATGCTGCTTCTGGATACTTTTGTAATGGTGCCTGCTGTGCACATGCCTTTAAGCTGATTTCACATTATCTCACAATACTCAATATAGCCCATGAGTGTCAGGGAGTTACCTGAAATTTCCCAGCCAAATAATTGTGTGTTCCTACAGGGTTTATCATTGAATATACTTTATTGACCTAAGGGATGCTTTTTGATAATTTATTGATAATTTATTTCTTCTGGCAAAATATATAAAGCATTTGCTAGCTGCTCTGTGAGGAAGGATTATATCTTCTGCAGGGTATTCCTGTAAATATGTTGACCATTGTGTGATTTTTCAGCCAATACTTTCATGTCTGTGTGCTAATTCAAGTTCCAAAATTTCCATTGGATTACCTTTTGTCCAAAGAGGTCAAATGTGAGTCTGAAGTACTCTCTAAATACTTTCCAGGACCAGTCAATGCCAATGACTCTAGCTTTAGCATCCTAGTAATGGGTAAATAGAAACAGGCAGCCATTAGCTGTAAATGATAGTAGTGCTGACTAGGGTAGCTTCAGATACTAATGGGGTCTGCTGCCAAAGGCATCCAGTGATTAAACATGTTACTCAACAGACTTTTTTCCTGAGGTCAGAAAATCTAATTTACTGGTAATAACACTCTGTGACAAGTGCATAATCTATGATGTTTTTTAACTCCTTGGGGCAAGTGAAAAAAGGAAATAGAGAAAATTCATATATACGCACAAATACACACATACACACTTGCACACACACACTGAATGAATGAATGAATGAATGAAGCAAAGGGCAGAATCTAATACGTTTATACATACAAATATACATGCATGGATACACATGCACACACACACACACACACACACACACACACACACACACACATGTATACAGACCTACAGGTAGACATGTCTATATTCACACACTGAAATATTAGAGCAAAGCTCCAAAAGCAGGTTCCAAGTATTCCACACATGTATACATATATCAGTAAACACAACTGGTGGAGAGTAGAAACAATGTTCTAATTCCCTTTAACACAACCTTTACATGGACACACATGTCTATATTCACACACTGAAATATTAAAGCAAAGCTCCAAAAGCAGGTTACAAGTATTCCACACATGTATACATATATCAGTAAACACAACTGGTGGAGAGTAGGAAAAATGTTCTAATTCCCTTTAACACAACCTTTACATGGACACACATAGTCGATGGATGGAAGACACACTTCTCCAGCCACACCACACCATGCTTTATTCTTTCATCCATCATTTATATATCCCAGCAAACTCTTTCAAGCAGTATACAATTAAATGTGAATATGTTTCAGTTTCCTTCCCATAAATGATTATGATAAAAAACAATGTGTTAATACATCATTAGCATTAAAGGAAATAACATTATGTATTAAGGTTAAAAAAACGAAGTTATTCTTATAAACCCACGTACATCCATAACCAAGCAACTTATTATAGAGTAACAAAATGTAAGCAAGAATGGTAAGTTTCTCAGCTAGTTTCCCTTACTGGAAGGGAGCAATTGGCATTTATAAAGAAAGAAGTAACTGTTTTATTATTTATCTTTAAAAGTAATCTTGTAAAATTCTTAATAGAATCACAAATCTAAGCATTTATATAATAATCAGTCATATCTACCTTAAATCCTCAAAATGCATATCTACTCATTAGCAGTTCTTAGTAAACCATATCAGGAAGCTGAAGTCAAAATAAGGGTATAAGTAATCAATTAACCCCCTTCCACCCTCAGTGAGGGACCTGTAAGCCAGTGCTACCATGGTTTTGTTCTCTGAACACAAAAAGGTGCAGAACTTTAACTAATAACAGTACGGCTTTGTGATCTTCATAGTGTTCCCTAAGGTTTTTTACATTAGAGCCAGTAGTAAAAAACATGGCTACAGACCTTCAATAAAGACTTTACTGTTCCAAAGGTTTTCTAAGTGTGGTGATCATTGTCGACAATCTACATTTTCTTTAGGGTGGGGAGTGAATCATGATGTGCTCCACCAGCAATGTCTGATAGAAATCAAGCATTAATATTGTGAATGCCAGAGACACTGTCAGGTGGGGGACAGGAAGCACCCCTAATGTTTACAAATAACTCATAGATTAAGAGGGAATGTGAGGGCAGGAAGCAGAGCAGTACTTCATAACAGCATACTGTCCTCAGGACACAGAGTCTTCATGGCCATGCCACACCAATCCTACCCCTGTGGCTGTGGTAACCCATGGGCTGCATTCCATAAGTTTTAAGTCTTTTATCCTTCCTCCTTCATGGTTCTTGGCAAGTCACTTCACACAAGCTGTGAAACTGGAGAATCTCCAGTTGTTTGCCTTTGGCAGAGCAAACGACTAATCCAATTAGAGAGGAACTGTCCTCACCTCTAACCTACATTATCTTCAGCAACACTTGTGAATAATATGGGAACCACTTCAACACAGATCAGAAGAGATAATATGATGCTACTGGTGTTTACTCTGTCAGGGTAGCATCATGATAGCATCACAGTATACCATGCTGGATTATCCACAACAGATGCACAGCTGAGAATCATGCAAATGATAAAACACCCCCAAAGTTTAAAAATACCAGGGACCTAATTGGCTTTACACCCTCCTCCCAGCCTGAGCTCTTAAGTTCATTTGGAAGACATTGAAGGGATGCTGCAGTTCTACTGCCAAGTCTTTTGAGTAGGTGACCAACTCCTTCAGCTTCAGCAAGAACTATAGGCATTCCTCAAGTCTTTCCTGCTCTTGTTCAATAGATAATTGTGATTTGGTGGAGGGTTATAAGCATTTGTGTGTTTTTGTGTGCACATACACACATGTGCACAGATACATACACACTCATGAATATACACACACAAGTACATGTGTGAACACATGCAAGCACACTGTCACCTGTTTAGTTTCCCAATTAATGCAAATGCAAGTGGCAATAACCTGTACTACTGTAGAAAAGAAAGTTAACTTCTGTTGCATGGAGAAAGAACATAGTGTGCAGAGAGACAAAGAACTCTGGCAAAGTGCACAGATAAGGTGACGCTTGGAAGTCCTTGTTCTTGTAGCAAAGCCCACTTAGTAAGTTCTCCAGGCTGTATAGTAAAGGCTTGGTTCCCCAGAAAGACCCAGCCCCTTGCTCTCACCCACTGCTTCCCTTTTGCTTTAAGATAAACATTTTTCTCCAAAACGAGCTCTCTTAACCATGGAATGCCTTACTTCATGCACAAAGCAATGATGTCAGGAAACTAGAAAATCTTCATACAAAATCTTTAATTCCTATAAGGTGATTGTATCAGGGATTTGATTGGCTAACAGAAGGCTGATGATCTCATGGCCAAATGATGTATGATTTCATACCACAATATATCACATGGAAGGGCTGGACCACACTGTACATTTTCATTCTTTGACTGATGAACATTTAGATAGTCTCAATTTGGGGCTGCTCTAAGGAATAATGTTAAAACCCCAATGTCCTCTAGTTTTTCTGTGGACAGCCAATTCACATTCTGGAATCACTGAGTAACCCAGAGACTGCAGTTCAACTTTCTGAAGAATTGTACATGACTTCTGGCAGGGCTCTATCATGCACTGCCAACAGCAATATCTGAAGGGTCCTCATCTCCCCCAAATTTCCAGGAAGTCAATTTTAACACACTGTGAACAAGTTTGGGATAAAAGGAGCTACTGAGTGCTACAGAAACAGAGCTGCAGAGTATCATGAGCATAAGTGGGCTGCACTGCACTGAAACACACCTGTTCTCACACCTCACCATGGCTGTGGGAATTCTGCTTCTGTTGGAAGCAGCTGCAAGCACACTGCTTTTCAGAATATCTCAAAGAACAAAATCCAGGCCAAGTTCCACAACCAAGGATAACTGAGCCAGTGTTAGCAAAGGTGGAAAGAAAATGCTAGCTAGCATTGATGATGAGAAGAAAACAGGCTGTAGGGGAGAAACAGTAAACCCCTGACCTTCCAGTGAGCTGTTACCATTCACCCTGGACAGAGAAGGGACACAAATGCCCAGCCAGCCTTTCTGTCTCCCTGGCACCTTGATTTGCCACAGCAGCCTACTAAACTTCATGTACCCCATTCCTTTGGTTTCCACCAAATGATTTTATTGTGGATGAATAGTTTTTTGCCTCTATAAACTCTGAGAACTTTTATATTTACAACTACAGACATTTTGCTCATTTGTTCCAAGATGGACATGCAAAAAGTTGGGAGGCTTCATGCAATGTTTGATGGATACAGAGTGGTAAGAACCTGAGTGACCATAGCACTTTCTTATCTATGTTGAGTGCAATCTTTTTAAAGATGTTCCTTCCATGAGCAAGTGACCATACACCACGCCTTCACATATGCTCAGCATGAGTACAGATGTTCAACCATACCTAGGTAAGCACATATATATGAATGTATGTGTGCTAATAAACACAGACAATATTGTACAGAGGTCTACACACATGGCCATATGTGCACATGCAGATATACACATACATTTACAAACATACAGACACACACACTGCGAGGCTCATATCCATACTCATACACTCACATGAATACATAAAATCACACCACAAATACAAGCACAAACAAACACACACACAAAGAAAAAAGACTTGCACACACACACACAAACACAGAAACACACACATACACACACAAATGCAGACACATACATCCCTTCATTACCCAGAGAGGCAAAAGAGAAGACTGGTTTGTTTCAGCAATCTTTCAGCTTCAGGGAGAGTTATTGGGTTTTCCATGCTGTCTACAAGGTTCTTAGATTCAGCCAGGCTCTCCTGCCCTGGCTGACACATTATTTCCCCTTTCAAAACTTTTTGATCTTGAGATATGTAATTCTAAATGGAAGTTACAATCTCTGCACAGCAAAGCTGGACCATGCAACTGTAATCATTCATGAATGCCTCCTAACAAAACCTCTAGCTAACTTCAAGTTGATCCATCATAATCTGCTCACAAAACCTGCCACAGATGAGTTTGATTTGAACAGAAGGAAAGAAATGTGACCCACAGTCATTATCCAGCATCTTTGAATGGATTGCATTGTAAAAAATATGAAAAGAGCACCCAGGTCAGTCAATAGGTGACTAGGAAGTCCAAAAACAGTGATCAAATTCTACTACAAAATCCTGTAATCAAGAACACTGGAAAATATGGATGGGATGGACCTAAACCACACAAAGATCCAACCAAGAAAGAGAACTTCAGACCAATTTCACTTATGAATATCGATGCAAACATATTCAATAAAATTCTTGCAAGCCAAATCCAAAAACACATCAAAACAACTTGATCCATCAAGATCAAGTAGGCTTCATACCAGAGATGCAGGGATGGTTCAATATATGGAAATCCATCAATATAATCCTTTTTAAACAAACTCAAAGAATAAAAATCACATGATCATTTCATTAGATGCTGAGAAAGCATGTGACAAAGCCAAAACTCCTTCATGATAAAAGTCTTGGAAAAATCAGGAATCAAGGCCCATACCTAAACTGACTAAAAGCACTATACAGCAAACCAGTAGCCAACATTAAACTACACGAAGAGAACCTTGAAGCAATACCACTAAAATCAGAGACTTGACAAAGCTGCCCTCTCTTCCTACCTATTCAATATAGTACACAAGTCCTGAACAGAACACCACTGTTAATGCACTAAGATCAAGAATTGAAAAATGAGACCTCATAAAATTGCAAAACTTCTGTAAGCCAAAGGACACTGTTAATAGGAAAAAATGCAACCAACTGATGGGGAAAAGATCTTTGCTACCTCAACATTTGAAAAGACGGCTAATATCCAATAAATACAAGGAACTCAAGAAGCTAGAATCAAGAACCAAATAACCATATTAATAAATGGGGTACAGAGTTAAACAAAGAATTCTCAACTGAGGAATACCAGATGACTGAGAACTACAAAAGAATGTCAAATGTCCTTAGTCCTCAGGGAATTGCTAATCGAAACAACCCGCAGATTCCACCTCAAACCAGTCAAAATGGCTAAGATCAAAAACTTAGGTAATAGCAGATGCTGGCAAGGATGTAGAGAAAGAGGAACATTCCTCCATTTTTGGTGAGTTTATAAGCAGCTACAACAACCCTGGAAATCAGTGTGGCAGTTCCTCTGGAAAATTGGACATAGTAGTACCTGAGGATCCATCTTTACCACTATGGGCATATAGCAAAAAGATGCTCCAACACAGAAGAAGGACACAGGCTCCACTGTGGTCATAGCAGCCTTATTTATAAAATCCAGAATCTGGAAAGAACCCAGATGCCCTTCAAAGAGGAATGGATAATGAAAATGTGGTACATTGATACAATGAAGTACTACTCAGCTATTAAAAACAATGACTTCATGAAATTCTTGGAACTAGATAATACCATGCTGAGCAAGGTGACCCAGTCACAAAGGAACACACATGGTATTCACACACTGATCAATGGATATTATCCCCAAATCTCAGAACACCCAATATATAATTTGAATACCAGATGAAGCTCAAGAAGAAGGAAAACCAAAATGTGGATATTTTGGTCCTTCTTAGAAGGGGTAACAAAATACTTATGAAGGAGAGACAGAGAAATATTGTGGAGCGGAGACTGAAGAAAAGGCCATCCAGGAACTGCCCCACCTGAGGATTCATCCCACATACAGTTCCCCACCCAGAAACTATTGTTGATGCCAAGAACACTTTCTAACAGGAGTCTGATATAGCTGTCTCCTGAGAGGATCTGCCAGAGCCTGACAAATACAGAGGAGGATACTTGCAGCCAACCATTGCACTGAGAATGGGGGTCACAAATGGAGGTGTTAGGGAAAGTACCCAGGCAACTGAAGGGTATTGCAGCCCCATTGCAGAGGCAAAAATATGAACCAACCAGAAGCCATAGCTCCCAGACACTAAACCACAAACCTGTGTACACATGGAGGGAGCCATGACTCCAGCTGCATATGTAGCAGAGGATGGCCTTGTAGAACACCAATGGGAGCACAGGCCCTTGGTCCTGTGAAAGCTCAATGCCCGATTGGAGGGGAATAACAGTATGGTAAGTAGAAATGAGTGGGTGGGTGGGTGTGTGGCGGGGACACACACTTAAAAGCAGGGGATGGGAAAATGGTATAGGGGGTGTTCAGAGGGGAATCCAGGAAAAAGGATAGCATGTGAAATGTAAATAAATGATCAAATTTAAAATAACAGAAGAGAAGACATCATTGATGTCTGTTACAGAAACTTGTGGCACAGACTCATGGAAACTTCTTAAAGAACTATTCTGTTCTGTGAGGTCCACTGTGAGATCACTTGAATGTCAGCTACCTCCATCTGTTCCCCATCTGTTCTCTGCTGTTCCTTGCCCAGCATTATAAGTTTAATATGGAGCAAGAGAACCCAGTTCAAAGTAGCAAGGGTATGCCATATACCAGGCTGGGTAGTCCAGGATACAGCTTGAACTCATGTAATTCTTGAATCCTTAGTTCTTAGAGATATTTTCTTTTTGGTACAAACCCTATGACAGGCTGAATATTAAATTCAGGATGCTTCATTTACAACATGAGAAGACAACGATGAACATGCAGAAAATGACCAGCAGGATGTGTGATGCCATAGAGAATTGCAAGAAGCTGATTGAAGAGAACTATTCCTACAGGTGAGTCACTGACACAGTTGAGACCACACCACTAGACAGGGGATGTTCTGCCCTTCTAAGACTTTAAACAAATGTCAGGGCTCTGATTCTATACTGTCTGCCTTTAACAGGAGGCCTGCCTCTAGGCAAGGGTCTTGGATTTGTACCCTTTGAATTCAGTTGTCCTAGGTTTGAACAGTGTCTCAGACAATCCAATCATTATTCTTCCCAACTCAGGATTCTGTAGATAGAAAAGATTTGCACCATGATGGGATTATTAATCAAACCTCAGCCTCTAGAGCTCAGACAGGAAATGTATAGTTCTGGTTTCCATGAGACACATGGAAAGTTTGCATATATTTGAAACTCCTATCCACTCTCAGAGGGGATTTGTCCTCTAACTGCTGATGGTTTTCTAATACCACAGACATATAAGCACCCATGTGGATGATGGTCTCTTCCTTGAAGTACATGAAACCCTCTTGGTTTCAGGGTTTTCAGAAGTACTTTGAGCCTTGTGGAATGTGGCTTGTCTCTGGATTTGACACGCTTCTATTTGGTGCTGAGAAGTAAACTGTGGCCTCTAGGCTGCAGCTGTCTGTGGATGAGGGTCCTTGCAGGGAGGATGGTACTTGGAGGAGTGTTGGGAAAATTGAAGTTGGCAGGAAATCATGGTTTTGGGTTGTTTGTTTAGCAGCAGGCACTGCCATCTCCTGAGTGAGTGTACTCAGCTGAAGCACTAAGTAAAGATGTAGTGGAATAAGAACAGAAAGCTACTGGGGAAGCAGATTGAACTGCAAGTGTGCTGTGAGGAAACAGTGTAGCTCTGTGCGGAGGCCAAGCAGGTTGCAGCAGGTAGGATGTGGTATCAGGGTCTGATTGCCCTCATGTCTAACCATAAACATGGACAAACCCATGTATCTGTCCACAGACTTATCCTGCTATTCACCTATGTCTCATTTAATTCTTCACTTATTTAGTCATTTACATTCTATGCAAGTAGCCTCTTTCATAAGGTTTGGTAAGCAAATGTTCCTGCTCTGCATGAATCTGCAGCTCATGAGGGAGATAGACTGATCACACTTCAAGCACCTACATGCCACTAAGTTACAGGAATGCCATGCGGTATATTCTCTTTACAGTAGCATGGATCTTACAAGGAGGAAATAAAGGGCCATTGCTCACTTGCTTTATGGGAATCTCAGGCAGGAAGCAATTTTCAAGGTTGAGAGACAAGGGAAAATGCCAAATGAATAGTTCTAATTATTGTCTTTGGGCATCTTTGGTTCTTTTTCCTTTTCCTTGTATCCCAAGATGGTCAGTCACTTCTACACTATGTAGGTCTAGGGACACAATGACAGAGCCTGAATAGCAGCTTGTCAGCCATGTTTTTGTGAGTGCTGCTGGAGAGTTCATTCCTGGCTCTTGAATTCTGAAGCTGGCTGCATGAATTGGAGTTTAGTGCTGTGAGCTGAAACCATGACCAAGGTAATTCTTCCAAGGACGTTTAATTGGGGCTAGCTTAAAGGTTAGAGTCTTAGTATTTTATCATCAAGGCTGGGACACGGAAGCATCAAGGGAGGCATGATGTGGGAGTAGCTGAGAGTTCTACATCTGCATCTGAAGGCTGCAATTCGAATATTGACTTTCAGGTAGCTAAGAGGAGGGTCTTAAAGCTCACAACCACAGTGACACAGCTACTCCATCAGGGCCACACCTTGTAATAGTGCAACTCCCTAGGAATAGCATACACAAGCCATCACACTGGGATATGGGAAAGGGTTTTCACAAGCTGAGGGTTGCTGTGAGAGATTTGACGCTACAAGAGAAAAATTACTCCAATCATATCAACCAAATATGAACAAGAAATGTGCTTCCTAATCCTTTGTCAGCAGGAAGGATGACTGAGAGGGTGGAGGGTCTCACTTGGGACATTTGCATTGGGTAGCCTAAATTCCATTGCTCTTCCTACATGATGAGTTACTCATTGCTTTCTGATCACTTGTGTTTTCTGAGGTGTGTGTGTGTGCATGTGCATATGTATGTGCATGTGTGTGTGTGTATGTCTGGATTTATGCATCTATGCAATTTTTTGTGCTTCTATAAACCATATTTTATGAGAAGCGTATAATTGCTGTTCAGTTTGCATTCTAGAAACATGCAATATAGCAACTCATCATTCTGCATCTCCACTAAGGTCCCTAGAACAAAAGGACCCATAACCTACTATAAAGTGAGATTTTCAAGTGACTGAAAATCTTTTGATCCACCTTGAAGTACTTTGGAGTAAATTAACAAAAACTAGTTAATGAGGGTGAGTTAAAGGCTGCAGTGTCATGCACCTCTGCCTGAGAGTCACCAAGGCTGGCCTAGGGTTTATGTCCTACAGCCATTGTGAGGTAGACAGTCTGCTTGATGGCATGCTTTTATATTGCTGAAACTGAGGTGCTTATTGGAAAAATCTAGGCTCTATACTTTAAGGCCATGGTAGAATTTCACGTGGTAATGTGTGTCTTTAATTCTAGGCTCAGGAAGATGTATCCATGTCTTCCAAGCCAGCCTGGGCTATATAACCTTTGACTCAAAACAGTCAAAAATGCACTGGTGGGATGTGTCAGCAGGGGAAGTTGCTTGCAACCTAGCTGGTAATCAGTTTTTCTCTCCAGAAGTCACAAGAAAGGAGAAAATTGATTCACAATGTATCTTTTGGGCTGGCCTGTCCTTGACCATAGGTCTTCCTTCCCTTTCCACAGGGTCATACTCAAATGGAACTCACCTAAATTTGTCATTAATTGCTAGGAGATAGGGTTGATAGGGAAGGCACCTGACACAGAGCTAATCAGATGTGGGGCCTTTGTAGTCAAAGCATCTTGAAAGGCTGGAACTCTTTCTCCCAAATAAGATTGAGACAATTGCATGCACCCAGGTCTTCCCAGGCATTTACTATCCCCGGCCTCCATATTTCAAAGACATCAAACAACCAAAACAGATGCTACTGTTTAGGAAACTAAGCAAATCACATACAGTAACAAAAGGTCCAGGACTTGATCCCAGGGTGATGTTTCACCCTCAGTTCACTTCACCATAAACCTGTCACCATGGCTACACATTCACTGTGGTTTCTGACTCCAAAATAAATATCACTTCTTGGATCTTTATTTGTAGACAGAGCTTGCCCTGAAACTGGTTCTGCCTTTTAGGGATATGAGTCATGGATGTGACAGGTGTACTAAAGATTCATGTGATTCCTGATTGACCTTGCCACTTCCAAACTCTGTGACCTGAAGCAGATGCCCTAACATTTCAAGGACCCTGTTTGCTGAACTTACTGTTAATCTCCACATTGTGGGGACCTTAAAACGAGTAGTGGCTTCAAGAGTGGTAGAAATCTTAGCCCTCTCTCAGCCTCTTTGCTTGGCTTCTCAGTCCCAACACTATGGATGTAATTAAACAAGCTGAGCATATTCTAGTTTCATAATCCACATTGAAATTTGACATGAACACTGGTCAGACTTCATAACCACCAGGAGCACGTGGCCTCCCTTTTCCCCTTTGGCTACTACTGGGTTCCCTCTCTATTTTTTCTATTTTCTTGCCTGATCTGAAGTATCAGCTTTGAATACTCAGATTTTGGGTAATTTGCCTTGGCTTGAGACTCTGGGTATGGGCTCTGTCTCTATTTAGGACTCTGTGTATCAAGCTAAGTTCTTAGTAGAGCTGTTTCCACCTCTCCAGCACTAGATACTTTCAGGAGCTTCTAGCCGTCATAGATGGGTGGCTCTCTAGAGCTTAGATAGGAGATATGACTGAGAAGAACACCCTGCCTCCTACAGACCTTTCTCTGCTGAACAAACTCCATGCCTAGCTTCAAAATGTAGACTTGGGCCCCCACCACATCTGGCTGGACTGTAGCTTCCCCTCCAGTTTAGTGGAGCAGGGACCTTGAATGAGTCTTATTGTTTCTGACCATCCACTTAAGTGGAACTTAGGTCCTTGCTGATTATGTGCAGTGTGCTCTTCTCTGCATGGCTGATGGTCAATGTGATCCTGCTGGTGCAGCGGGTGCACTCAGGGCCTTGGTCCTATGGTCCTTCACCCCTGCATCAGCCCATGTTTGTGTTCTAAGTGTGACTGTGTGGCATGGCAGTAAACAAGATGCTGGGCAATTGTCAGACATTCCAATCATTCTCGATGCCTATCAGCAAATCCAGAGTCTACAGGAACTGCTGCCTGACCCAGGCAATCATTTATGTGAAGCCTCTGCCTCCATGGTCTTCTTTGTGCTGGTCTAGACATGGTAGGTGCTGGCTATGGTACTGGAGTGCCAGCTGTCTTGAACACATCCCTTCTTCCACTCAAGCCACATTACACTGTGCTTGGGGAAGTGCTGGCAGTGCTGGTTATGGATGCCTTCTGCGTGGATTTCTTCTGGCTCCAGTTTGCTGGCTTTGGGAAGTTCATGCAGAACTATCCGGGAACTTGGTGCTTCATCCAGATGGCCCAAAAGAATTACTGAGATTATTAATTGGATTAAGACTATATTTTCATCAAATCTAACCTCACTAGTATCCTGAAAGAGAAAAAGAGAATGGGACATTAAAATCTATTCCAGGGCTTGCCAGCTGGGTTCATAACAGCACTACAGACAACCATAAAATTGACAAAGATAAGTGAGGTCACACAGGGGTCATAAGAGCATCCTGCTCCTTTTGTAGAGTACTTCCTAGGGTCTTATCACACCCATACACCCACAGACACATATGTACTGGAGAAGAGTCAACTGTTCAACATACATTGCTTTTGTCACTCAGTTTGCACCAAATATTAGAAGTTCCAAAATGTAGAGGCATTTGAGGATATCAATGGGACACATTGGGTGGAGGTAGCTCAAAAATATGTGTGACAAGAGTAAACTGATTGAGAGTCAGAAATACAAGAGACTTATCTAGACCAAAGTAGTAGCCTGATGAGAAAATATGAATAATAAACTAGTCCAGTGAAACAGAAAAAATGGGGCCTGGAAACAAGCAATGCAGCATTAGAAAAAGAACAATGTGCCTATCACAAGGGAAAGGACATTGTAAAAATAGGAGCCTTAATTGGAAGAAAACACACTCAACTCCTATGGATAAAAAATAGCTTTGCCCTAGATTGCATGCTCTAAGCTCTGAGGATCCTAGGGTAACACTTAAAGTTGGGGAAAGAACAACTGACTTCTGAATAGACCCATGGTAACTTTTAAGTCCTTAAGAATCCCATAGGCTAACCTATGTTGAAATCAAAAGATTTCAGTCCAAGGGGAAACAGGAATAGTGCCTGTCTACCACTGGACCAGCAAATATTCCACTGAATAGGGAAGAGAATCACATGTCACTGGTGTGTCAGATTATTACTACCCACTGTAGGCATGAGAATTTTTCCATATACTGAAAGTTACCATCATCTTCTCTGATAATGAGCCTCAGCCTTCCAGATACTCAAAAGATGACCCTCAAAAAGTATAGTCTAGCATTCTAGTTTGCACATCCATCCAGTTCTATCAGCATGCCTGCTCCACTCCCACACCTCACAGACCTCCTGTATTTCAGAGCTCTGTGGTAATCATAGACACATGTGAGACACCTGCCAGAATCTGCACCCAAGCTTGGATAACCACACTCTCTGAACTCCATCATCCTTCAGGTCTAAACCTCCATCTGCAACTGGGGTAGATCCTGACACTGCATCTCCAAGCTTGCTTGTCTCCCAGGAGATCTGCTCTAACCAGGGACATAGATAAGACACCCATCCCAATAACTATGCCAGCTGAGAACCCTGCAGAATCCAACATCAATGGCATCTATCCTGCTCTGCCTGATCCCAATGGTTCTTCCAGTTTGCACATTTCTCTGCAACTGAGTAAGATCCTCCCCTTGTACCACAAAGCCTGCCTGTCTTCCATTATGTCTACCTATCCAGGGAAACAGAAGGATTGTTATAACCAGTATCACTGTGAAGAAATAAAGAAAATCTTTCTATAATTCAATGAAAACAAAGATGCAGCATACCCAAAATTTTGAGACACAAGAAAAGCAGTGTTAAGGGGAAAATTCACAGTACTGAGTGCTTTCATAATCAATCTGGGGTCATCTTCTCCCAGCAACTTAACATCACACCTGAGGTCTCTAGGACAAAAAGAAGCAAACCTATCTAAGAGGAGTAGATAGCAGGAAATACTCAAACTCAGCACTGAAATCAACCACATAGAAACAAAGAGCTAGATACAAAGTGTCAACAAGAGCAAGAGCTGGTTCTTGGAGAAAATCAACAAGAAAGATAAACCCTTAGCCAAACTAAATAAAGGGCACCGAGACAGTACCCAAATTAACAAAATCTGAAATGAAAAGAGAGACATAACAAAAACAGGAAATTAAAAATTTATCATGTCTTACTAGAAAAGCTTATACTCAACACATCTGGAAAATCTAGATGAAATGGATGATTTTATACACAGATACCACATACCCAATTAAATCAAGATAAGGTAAACTATCTAAACAGTCCAATAACCCCTATAGAAATAGAAGGAACCATAAATGACCTCCTAACAAAAACTTCCCAGCACAAATGAGGCCATTGGTTCTCTAATCTGGAATGAGTCTGCACAGATCATCTTTGAGGCTTTAAAGACAGGTGATTTTGGCTCCAACACTAGCACTTCCAGATACCTCCAAACCTTTTCATCTATAGGCCCATGAAACAAAAGCTACTGCAAAGGGTATGGAACCACACATTTTAGTCTATGGAATCACAGTGTACTACACCTGTCCAAGCTATTGGACCATGTACTGTCTGGCTTGTCCACTTGTCTAAGAGCTGTGGTGGCTACCAGTATTCTAGTGAAAGAAGCAGAGAAGTTAACTCTGGGTTAGCATCTTATACTTACATTCACCCCATGCAGTTGAGGCTCTTCTCAAAGGAACATGGGAACCCTGGCTGTTTAATGCACATGTGAACCATCCTTGAATCTGGTTTGAAAAGGCTCCTGGCATCAATCTTGCTAACATCTTGCCAGCTGATGACCCACAGATGCTCATCTGTAACTGCATTTGGAAACAAGCATAATGAAAGAGATCAGTCTAGACCTAATAGAAACCCCACATTTCATGTAAGATTCTGATGCAATGCTCTAGATGGGTGGGAAATCTTCATTAAACATGGACCCAGGTACACAGGGGCTTCAGCAGTTATTGTAACTGAAACAATTTGGACCCAAGAATTATAGCCCAAATTTGTTTGTGGAAAACAAAGACCTGTTGTCAAATATCAGGACACCACTATGCTTTAGTTACTGCATATGTGGATGCTATGATCTATAGGGAAAAGTGCTTATCATGGCTGGCAGGAAGGACATTAGAAACAAAGAGGGATTCTTGGCTCTCCTCCAAACTATTTGCCTTCCTCTATGAGTTTCTTGCTTTCAATGCTGAGGACATAGACTTAATGACTCCCTCAGGGCCAGAGATAACATGGAAGGGTACTGTGTGGAAACAACAGGGCTCTGTGAGGAGGCCAGCATGAAGATCTATGACCTATGTACCAAGCAGCAATAGGTATGATGCATGAAGCATCAGGGGCAGGTTTCCCTCATGACTAATAAACAGAGTCAAGCCCATAGACCATCCTCCACCTTATCCAGGCACTCTCCTATATCTCATCAAGTTGTTTTGTGATCATTTACAAAACTTTCTGTGGAGTTAGCCTCTTTCAAGAAACTGCATGATTGGCAAGCAACACCACCTGCTCAACTACAAGCTGCAGTTCATTAAGATAGATAGGGTGAACACACATTACATACCCACATGCCATTATGCTACAGGGGTTCCTTTTGTGTGCTTCCTTGACTGGAGCACAGAGCTTTGAGTGATGTAGTCAGGGACTGCAGCTCATTTGTTGGTAGGGGTCATGTGAGGTCACAGTTAGGAAGCATTTGTAAGTCTTGGAGCCCAGTGAAATTTCAAAATGACTGGTTCTCATTGTCTATTTTTTTTTGGGGGGGGTGCATTTTGTATATTTTCTCTCCCTTTTCCCCTGCATTGCAAAATGGTCTCTTAACACAGCCTAGACCTTGGTTCACAGTGACAGAGCCTGAGAAGCAGCTTGTCAGTCCTGTTTCATGTCAGTGTTGCTAGGGTTCTTTCCTGGAGCTTCTATTCAGGAGCTGACTGGATGAACAGGGATGTATGAAGAAAGGCTTCTCTCTGGCTGAGGGTTAGGGTGAAAGATGTTAGGCTTCAAGAAAAAAAAATTTCCAACTCTCTCAACCTAGTCTGCAGAAGAAGCTACTCAGTAAGTGTTTTTAGTCTCTAAGGGATGGATAGCACAGTCCTGGGTCTCACTTGAAACCTCAGGATTTCTACATTCAATGTATCCTCCAGCATTGAGGTCTGCTTACTGTTTCCTGCTCACTTATGATTTCTGATGTGTCTGGGGAAGGGGGATATGCATGTCTGTGCCAATATGTATATTGGTGGGTGTGCTGAGAGGCCAGTTAATTACATGTGGTTTTGCAGTCTTTCTGCAACCTAAGCCCAGGTCTCTCACTGAATCTGAAACTTCATGCTTTGGTTAAGCTGTCTGACCACATCTTTGAATCATCTGTCACCTCCCAGCAGAGCTCCTGGTATTGTCTGCTCTCAAGTCACTGCTACAAGGGTAAATTACTCATAGAGAGGAAGAACATGGTAGCTCTCTCCACATTTTTACATATTTTATTGTTTTGGGTTTTGTTGTTGTTGTAAAAATCAGTTTATTAACATGGACGAAGGCAATGCTGTCTGTTCCAGGTGTCAGACACACAACTTGTCCCACTGTGTTTTCTCATGAGCTTTCTTGTCATTAGCCTTAAATCCCTAGGGAGAGGGAGGAGGGTGTTGGTGACCCAGGATGGGCCTTATCCTACAAACCTAGGCTCCACACAACACACAGGTGAGTTTTTCAACCCAATAAACCTTTATTAAACAAACAGAACCCATGTTGCCAACACTTAAAAGTAAATAATTTCATATTTAGCCCAGCCCACCCTTCCCAAATCTTGCCATGTGACCTCAGATTCCCCTTCCTAGTCCTTCCCTCATTCATTACAACTTCCTAACCCTGGGTTTAGAGGCCCACCCATGTGCAGAACAACCATGAAGCAGACATGGTACTCTTGGAACCAGAGTGAGATATGGGGTGTAAAGGGGTGCTCAACAATAGCTAGCTGCACACGTGAGACCAACGTTGTCTCCAAGGATTTGGCATCCTATTTAAACGACCCTTAGGAACCTGAACACCAGCCTCTCATTCTCAAAAGGGAGTATGAGGCTCTTAGAGGGCAAGGGGCAACAGTCCAGGCACTCCAGTGTCACATAGGATGGTTCCCTAGTCTGGTGGGAAAGCAGTGGGTTTGGTTCACTGACCACTAAGGACAACTCACCTGGGTTCTTATAACTGGCCATCTACTGGTCTTCAGAATCCAGTGGCCACAGAGACAAAGCTTCTTCCAGAATCTCCAGGTCAGGGTCCCTCCATGGCCCAGGGACTTTCTCACAGCACTCTTCCTCTCACCTGCCTACCATATAGTGGCAGCAAGAGGAGCAGCTGCATCTCAAACACTCAGGTCATGGGGACAGGCGCCCAGGCTGGAAGTGACCTTCCTGGCTGCTTCTTCAAGGGCCTCTCCCTCTGCTCTACCTCCCAGGCTGTCAATGCTACCCTATCACTCTAGGCAGAGGAGCTCCTGGTCCTGGGACCACCACCCCTTCCAGCTTTATGAAATGAAGAGGTGTCTAAGGATGTCACTTTTGGAATTATGTAGGACCCAGGTCCTACTGCCTGCTCTATGGTGCCTCACTCAGAGAGGCTCCGGTCCAGCCCTCTCACAGGACAGAAAGCAAGGCTTCCCTTTTACTGTTTTGTAATTAGAGTCTTTCATAATAAAGACTAGAGATTGACATCATTAATCTGTAGAAATCCCTCGTTTTGCTGTCTGAAGTGATCCTCCAAAAATGCAAAGGACATTATTGGACTTGATTGACTCTTTTACAATAGAAAAGACTGTGTACAGGTCTAGACTGTGTACAGCCCTTAAAGACGAATGTTGCTTTTACATAGATGAAGACAGGGATGGTTAAAGAGAACATGAGGGACAAAGATGAGAGCTGGTACAAGAATTGGTTTTCAACCCCTTCATGATTGTTAACCCTACTTCCTTTCATTTTAAGACCATTAGTTGGGATATTTTTACTTGTTCCTTTTGGTTTCTGAGCCTTACATAGGCTGATTAACTTTGTGAAACAAAAGGTAGATAATTTGATAGCAAAATCTATTCAGATACATTATCATAAGTTAGCTATGGAAGACCATGAGACACAGGACCAGGTTGTTGCACTATCCAGGGTATTCACTACTCAACCTAAAAGAGGGGACTCCCACCCATAGACCAAGCAGAGAGGAGCCTCCCAGAACTCCCTCTGACTGGCTATCTAAATTCTTGCTTAGGCTGCGAGGCTAAGCACTGCAAGGGAATATAAATAAAAATTTAAAATATCTTTCTGTGTTTCCTGAGGGACAAGCCTGATTGCATAGGGGTTAATGTTAAAAGCATCTCATCTCCAGGAAAAAGACATCTGGATAGTTCTGGCCCTCATGCCTCACTGGACAATGACAAGAGGATCAGAGCCATTACAGGGTCCCCTTTAATTACTGGAGGTCAGGCTTCTATTCCTGTCTTTGCAAGATTAGAATTGCCATGGTCTTTCTATACTTGGAGAAGGGAGGAGATGTCAGGGGCAGCCTTGCTTATACACTGAAGGCCTAAAATCAGCCATAGGTCTAAGACAGCCTGTTAACACAAAGTCCTGGTTTCTGTGGAAAAACAATGAGCAGATGGCTATAAGATCTTGTAAACAAGTAGTCTTCATGGAAATGTATCAGCCTGGATAGTCATAGACCTTGTGGATAGGTAGCCTTGTTATATAGTACCAACTTAGATAAGGACAAGTGAATCATCGACAATCATAGTGGCCTGTTCCCTGAACCTTTGCCCAGGTGATACCCTGTATTTCCCCTGAAAAACTACAGTCCTGCGCCTTCCCCTTTCCCACATTCTACCTTTATGTGTTTATAACACCTGTGTGAAAAAGTAAAAATTAGGATTTGATCAGACTTTAGGCAAATCATCCTTTGCATTTGGCTGTTTTTGTCGATTCTCTCTTTCAGGTTATCTCCCAGAAACTGTTTACTGCCCTGCAGGACAAGCCACAGAACAAGAAGTAGGGGTCCACAGGCTCCCCACAAATAATACTAGAGTAGCTATAAGCATAGTGGTGTCCTTTCTTTTTTTTTATTAATATCCCTTTTAAAGTTCAATGCTTTCCCTTGGGAAGATTTGCAAGCTGCACACTCTTGCTGATTACAGTATCTCTTCAGTGAGCTTGGATTTCCTGAGAGATGGTTTCTCTGGGGATTCACAGATGGAGATTTGCACAAGTGGAATCCAGGCAGATTCCTTCACTCCAGCTATAATAACAGCCTTCAATTAAATGGTGGCTAGGCTCCCTTGAAGGCCTCTGTATAGTGCCTCATTCAGACATTGCTACACAGTTATTTTTCAATACATTATATATGGATTATTGGAGACATGTGGCCTTTTATTTAGCACAGTGTGTAGTTCACAGTTCACTTTCAAGCCATTTATTAAATCTGAGAAAAAATTCCAGTTCCAGGTGCTCTCTGGCCCTTCTTCTTTGGGAATACAGGGAATGACCTTAGCTCAAAGGTCATAATGGATTGTCCTGCTGAATAAGCCTGGTGTTTGCTGGAAAACTGACATGGCAGGCTCTCACAAGGCCTTTGTCTCTTCCTCCCCTAGGTCCAAAATGTTCCACCAGAAGCTCAAATAGGGCACAGTACAGGTCAAGATCTCCCTCAGACACAACTCCTCACCGGGAGCACTGAGTGTGCAAAGCAATGAACCACCATTGCATCTCATCCCTATATCCATGGCAAACTTGGGCTGCATTTTCTTCCTTTCTTTGGGTTCCTATATGTTACAAGGCCTTTATTTTGTCTAGCCTCTGGTCCAGCAAGAGTGCATGTATGGAATGCTTCAGAAGTGCTGAGGGACATCAAGATCTGTTGGTCATCCAGGAGGAGCCCAAGAATGTAAATTTTTGCTTGTCCTCATGGATCATCAACAATAATTTCAGGGAGATCAGTCAAGCAAATGTTAAAGACCTTGAGGTATTGTCTGTAACATGACTCATCCTTTGCCTTGGAAGAAATTGTCCAACAGCAAACCCCCACCCCAATGGGGCATACCTACATTCATCTTGAAGAGATTGTTACCATTGCTGACTGCCTTTGTACTATATTTCCAGGGCCAGCAACAGGCTATAGGTTAGTGCAGCAAATTCTACAGCAAGGGAATGCTGCTTAGCTTAATTATTGTGTTTTGATTTTGGTTAGAGTTTTGATTGCCTTGAGTATATGGTTTTCTTTCTTTTCATTTGAAGTTTTGTTATTATTTTTTGTTACTGTAATTTGCTGTTTTGCTAAGGCTGTATAAAGTATACTTTGACTCCTCCACTTTAAGCTGGTATTGAAAAAAAATTAATGTATTTTTATGAATAAAAAGGCAATCTCTAATTTTTATCTCATAAAAACCATCAGTCTTCATGTGTGTTTCACAGTCTTGTAACAGTAGAAGTATCAGGTAGGAATGGACCTCTTCAAGTGTAATGTGGCTTACGCTTCGTTACTGGTTCCCAACCAGTCAGAGCTACACAAAGAATTGTGTTTATGATGTGGATAGTGTGACACACTTTGTGGATCCCAAATTCATGCTGAAAACCACATCCATGCTGTATCTTTGTGGTCATAAATTCAGCCATGTTAAAATGTACTACTCCTTAAATGCTCATGGTGAAAAAACTGAGGAGAAACATAGAAGTGTTTCTCTAATATATCCCATGAAATAAAATTATTTACTAAGGGAGTATCAAAGAAATTAGTAACCACAGAGCTGTATGCCTCTTGTTTCCTTGAAAGGTAGCATCACTTATAACTGCACAGCAGAGTTCATGAATTCCAAGATCTATTGGGAGATGTTGTGTTTTTGTTCGTTTGTTTGTTTTGTTTTGTTTTGTTTTGGTGGTGGTGTTGTTCTACTGATGATGATTTTGTTCTCTTGGCCTGGACAATGTATTGAATGTTTTTTTTTTTAATTTGGTTAGGGTGTTGTTTCTGTTTTTGCATTATTTCTTTTATATGTATGGGTGTTTTACCTGCTGTGTGTCTGTACACTACATGCATGCAATTCTCTCAAGGCCAGAAGAGGCCAGTGGATTCCACCTGGAACTGAAGTGACAGAGGATTGTTAATCATCACTCTTAAGGTCCTCTGAAAAACAAATTATCAAATGAATCAGCCATGTATCTAGCCCCTGCCTGGACTTTTTTCCTTATTTGTGTGCTGTATCAGCTGCACTGGATCACACCCAACCAAAGAGAGAAGATTCTTGAGACCTTGAGACATACTTGGGGCAGGCATGTTCAATGTTTAAACTCTGAGGCCTCCAGGTAGGGTATTAGAGTGGGTTTTTTTTATCATGCCTCAGGATCTCTTATTGTCAGGGTTGGAGCAGATCTCTCATGTCTCATCGTGCATGACAGTGCAGATTAGGCTTTATCAGATGAAATGCAAAATTGAGAACACTCTGAGTGGTAGAAGTGGTAAATAAATCCTGTTGAAGTGCCATCAAAACAGTGTTTAGATTAAGCTTCCGAGAAGCCCAGAGGGATGGAGCCTGCAGCAGAGGACACAGGACTGTGGGGTGAATATTTCCATTAAAGGCTAGCAAGTGAGAGGGATGGTAGATGTTGCCTGTATCTTTGCTCTACCTTCTGCCTTTACTCTGGGAAGTGATTCTGATACCAGGACCCTCCCAGCTTCCCTTAAATCTGAGGCTAAAACACAGACAAACAGACAGACAGACAGACAGACACACACACACACACACACACACACACACACACACACACAGAGTTGTTCATTTTCTACTTGTCTCCAGGGGTTTTAATATCTTCAGACTGGAAAAGGGTGTCTTTGTCAATTTATTTCTACCTCTTCCACCTCCCTTACATTTTAGCCTTTCAGTCACATCTGTTCCCTGCTAAATGCCCCTGACCACCTGCCTGTAGGAGCAGACTCTGTGGCCATTTTTTGATACCTCACACTGTTGCGTTGTTCTTCTTTCTCCAATTCTCATGCCCCTTCCTTTGGTCTGCATTTCTTCCAATGACCTGTACCTTCTGCTCTGCAATTAGCCCATGGCATTTTTTACTGACAGGTCAACAAACAATTGAGAACAGGACCTTAACATCAGAACTGTCCCCTACAAATAGATGTTGCACTTTTACCATAGTAGATCCCACAGTATATTAGAAAATGTTCATTCAGATGAGTAACTTATTCTGGTGAATCTCCCCTAAATAGTGTGACTTCTAAGACTGAGGAGGAAGTAATCCTGTGCATCTCAAGACTGGTGTTGTCAAAACCGAGAGTAAAAAAATCACCTCTTTATGAGTGATGGACAGATATACACATGAACTTCAGTATAGGTACAGAGCTTCTTCAATTCTGTGACTGAGGTGATCAGGTGGTTTGTTGGCTCAACAAGTAAAGTTGTTTTTGCCAACTCTCTAGAGTTTTTCCCTTATACCTACATGGTTGAAGGAAAGAGCAAACCACCTACAAATTGTCCTCTGATTTTAATGTTGGGGGTGCAGTGAGTTACCCACCACTTCAAACTTTCAGGGTTTTGCTGTTAGGTTTCTTAACTGCACTTGTTTCTTTAATAATTACCACTTAGTCTTAATCCTTAGATTTTCTCACACACTTTTCTACATCTATTTGCTCTACATTTTACCTCTAATTCTCACTGTAAACCTCATTAAATGTGGTCACTACAGATCATTTCATGCAGTCTTAGAATTTCTTTTGCCATATTAATTCATCTTTTATTTTTGAAGTTAGCTTCACTCAAATTTCAAATGGAAAGAATGCAGCCAGTTTTTCTTCCTTTTTCTAGTTTTCATTTATTGAAAATGTTTTTTTCATACAATACTTATTGTTTTCAGCTCCACCAACTCTTCTAAGACCCTCTCTCCCTCTCCTTGTATCTGAAATCACACCCTTTCAAATCTCTCCTAGAAAACAAATAGCCATTTAGATAATATTGATAAACCAGCCTGCCTCCATCTTAGGCTTGAAAACAATTTTATACTAAAGAAATATTATGTTCCTTGCTGTTTATGATTAAATACATTTCTCAAATTTCCTATACCTAATAAATAACCTTAACTCAAAGGGCTGTGTACTATGCCCATTCCAAAATGGCAAAAATGCCTTGTTTCTTCTAAAGATAATTACGACCACATGTTGTTGTGACCTCCTGTGGTGACCACTTTACTGTGATGCTCACTCTGAAACCATGATACTCTATTATGTGGTTGTTATGATCCACTTGTTATGTTTAGGTTCTGCTTCTTCAACAACATTCATTTGCCTGGAAGTCAGCATGAAGACTATGTTCTAAACATAGGCAGAAACATGGAAGCAGAAACAGAAGCAGATGTTATGGAGAGACAATGCTTATTGGCTCACTCCTCATCAAGCCTACTTTCTTTTACAGCTCAGAACAATGCCTAGGGTTGGCAACACACACAGTGGGGCAGACCCATCCATATCAATAATTATTCAGGAAACAGTCTGAGTTGCCTGTCGGCCATTTTTATGGAGGCATTTTCTCAATTGAGGGTCTTTCTTCCCAACTGATTCTAGCTTATGACATGTTGACCATAAACTAGCCAGCCTATGTAACAATGGTAAATATACTGAGGGAAAAAAATCAAGGAAACAAAACCATTCACAGCAGCCTAAAGAGGAGAATATTTTGGAGTAAACCTAACCAAGGACATAAAAGACATCTGAAATGAATACTAAAACACTGAAGAAATTGAAGACCACACTAGAACATAGAATGATCTCCCACAACTGGAGATTGGTAAGATTAATATTGTGAAAATGATCATTCTATGAAAAGTAATCTATAAACAAAATGCAATGTGAATAAGGTGCCAATTTTGATTCTTCACAGAATTAGAAAACAATTTTAAAGTTCATGTGGAAGCACAAAAGACATGGCTGGTCAAAGCAGTGGGGAAGAATAAGAACACCCTTGAAGGTGACTCAGTACCTGAGTTCAACTTATCCGAGTCTGACTAAGACAAATAGTTATCATCCTTTGGTCTTATTTTGGATTTTAATTTTGGGTATATGCATTTTATCTTTTTTCTTTGAACTGCTAAGTCATTTCTCTCTTTGGGTTGAGGGACTCTATTTGGTTTGGCTTCCTTCTCCCTTGGATTCTCTGTCTCTAAAGTCTGATCCAAATTTTGGGGCCTACTGGATGACCTTGGAGAGGACCCTCCCTGATCATCATCACTATCTAGAGAAATTAAATCTATATCTTCCTTGGAAGAATCAACCTTTTTTCTTTCCTTTCTTTTTTCTTTCTTTTCACTGTCTTTTAATTTTTTTCACCCTCTTCAACAACCACCACTATCGACAGACACTTTGTGAGATCATTTCATTTATCAAGTTCCATTATGTAAAGGCAGTAACTGGGACCTTCTCAGGCCCAAATGGCCTGTAAAATTCTTTAAGTGCATCTCCAACTCTATGCCATCTTTTCTCATCAATAGTTCTTACCTGAGGAATCCACAGAAATAAGTCTTTAATGAAATAAAAAAATGACAACAAATGCTGAATTTCACCCTTACTCCTTTTGTCTTTAAAGCATTTCTCATCTGTTCCACATATAGGTCATGCTGACTTATTTCTTGCCCCATTCTCATACTATGACTTACCAGTGTCAGTGCAGCAGGTTCCAGCAGAGACCACCTTTGTTACACTTTTGAATTTCCTGTCGAAGACCCTTCTTTCAATAATGTCCCTCAAGGAGCCTCTTGTTCTCACTGCCCCATATTGCCTGCCAGGTGACCTGCCATGAGGGTCAATCAATGGGTTCTACAAGGAAGAAAGTGGGGATTCAGGGGCAAGAGATGCAAAGAATGAAGACAAGACAGTTTTCTGATCAAGTCTCTTTTATTGAAACACAATTATGGGTATATAAGCACAAGCAGGGGAGTGGAGCTGGAGACTCTTAACCACAAGTACCTAGCAGCTGGGGACACTAAACAACAAGTCCAGGGTATGTCTGAGGAAAACAACATGATTCTCAGAGTGTGCTCAGTGGTTGTGGGCTGCTTGCAAAAATATCAGCCTAGAAAAACAAGTCTTTATTTAGGGTGGACAAGGATCAACCTACATATATATGGCCCAAGAAGGCTGCAAAGAGAATAGCTGCTTTCTGCTAGGGGTGGGCTTCCAACACCTTTGTATCTCAGTCTGGCTGGAAAGTTGTTGGGAGCCAACTACTAGCAAAAAGTGCTACCCTCTTTGCAACCATTTGAGCAATATACCAACATAAGAGACTTGTTTTGCAAACAGCCTACAACAGCTGAGCACACTCTGATAAACATCTTGTTTTGCTTACATATCTTGTTTTGCTGTTTATTGTCCCCAGCTGCAAGGCTCACATGAAAAGCACCTTCAGCTGTGTTCCTCTGCTTGTCCATGGCTGTAAGCCACCTGGTAAAGGATATAAGTACCCAGAATTTCCTTGCAATAAATAGCACTTCATCAGAGTCTCAGTCTTGTCTCTATTCTCTGTGCCTCTTGCCCCTCCATCCCAACACTCTCTCTCTCTTGCTAGATAGACCCTGTTCACTGACCTGGACAGACCAGATCAGGAAGTAATTAAAAAGCCCAAGCCCTGGGAGAATTTAGACATCCATCTCTGTCTAATAGGTGTGGAATTTCAACATGGTGACATCACACCTGAATAAAGAAAGTTCCTATAAGTGAAGAGTTAAGAGATCACTCTTTCATTCATAAGACTACATTCAATTTACTCAAAAGTGACTGAAACCAAGCAGTCAATATGTACAGTGTATAGGCTTATCAAAATATCAAATCAATTACAAGAACAAAACAACAATAAATCAATAACAAACTTCAAATGAAAACAAGATAAAACAAATAACCAAAGTTAGAAAAACTCAAACCAAAATCTAAACTCTCGAACTGTGGGAAGCAGCATTCTTTGGCTGCTCATTTTGCAGCACAGACTTACAGCCTGTGGCTGACCTTGGCAACATAGTAGGAAAGCAGTTATTGATGGAAATAATCTTTTCAAGAGAAATGTAAGCAGGTCTTCTCTTTTTGGAGTCTGTGTTTGAAGGATATGTCCTCCCAAGACTGAGCATAAGACATGTTACAGTTTTTGGCTCAAAGTCTGCAAGTTTGTTGACAGATATCCATGAAGTTATTCTTCATCAGGGCAAGAAAAATGTACACTCTTACTCTTCCCTGATGCCCAGCAGCTCTTGATGTGCCTCAGCACTGCCCTGAACTCCTCCAAATGTGCATTCTTGCTGGGCTAGTGGCCAGATGAAATTAAGGCCTATTCATGCCAAAGAAAGCAATATAAAGAAGAAACTGCAGCCCACGATTGTCATGGTGATCAGGGATGAGATGCCATAGTGGTGCATTTGCTGCACACACTCAGTGCACCTCATACAGCAGTTCTCTTGGTGGGAGATCTTGTCCTGGTCTGTGCCATGTTTGAGTTTCTGCAGGAGCATTTTAGACCTATAGAAGGAAGGGCCAAAGACCTGGTAAGCATTTGTCAGTTCAGCTCTCCCTCCAACACCAGTTCTATTCAGCTGGACAGTCCAGCATGACCCATCAGCTGAGGCCATTCTTTCATGCCCAAGTGTCATAGAGTACCCAGGCTTTATCGTTTTCTCAGCTTTTAAAAACTGCTAGAAACTGAACTGTGAACTACACACTCTACTGGTGTAAAAAAATTATATTTTTCCAGTAGTCCATGTATATTATATTGAGTAGTAACATTGTAGCAATGTCTGAATTTGAGTTCAAGACACATGAGAGTTACCTAAAAAACCATGTAGATGTCTTATAAAAAACCTGCCAAGAATTGAAGACTATGATTATTTCTCCAGTGCAGGCACCTGCCTGTGTTCCACTTGTCAGTCCCTTTATCTGAAAATACCCAGAGAAACCATCTCCCATGCAATCCATGGGCACTGCTCTGGTCCTATAATCAGTGAGAGTGTGTTAAAGAAAATTAGTCCACTGAACTATAAGGTGATGGTCATGACGAAACAGAACACACACCTGTATATTTATGTATGTGTTCACACAATAGGAGCATGGTATATTGCAGTGACCAGTTTAGTTTCCCAGTTATGGCTAATATAAAAATTGCCCAGTATATTTTTCAGGTATAAAAATATCAAATATTGCATGGGATATGTACATAGTGGCATAGCATATGGACAATGCAGTCAATGATATGCTTTCCTCCCTTAAACCTAACTTGGAATCAGGCTTCTTGGCTTATTATCTAATCTGCCTTAGCAAGTTTCCAAGGCTGTGTAGAGTAGGCTTGTTTCCCAGCTAAGGATCACATGTTGGTGGTATATTAGATTCTTGTTCTTCTTCACTGTTTCAGACTTGTCCCCAAGTAAACAACTTCTTCCAATAGGAGCTCCCTTTACCATAGCCTGACTGACTTGGTGTTCAAAGCTATGAGCCCAGAATAATAAGAATTCCCCATAACTAGGAAAAAATATAAAACTTTTCCCCATCATTTGACTGTCAAGAATATTTTGAGTAAGATAAGGCTGACTAGTTGAATTGCCAAATGTTTGTTTGGATTATCTCACACTGAGCAATAGTCCATGGAAGGGCTGCACCAAATGGTGCATTTTCACTCTTTAGCTAACGGACATCTGGATAGTTTCTCCTTCAGGGATGCTCTGCAGACCACTACAACCCTGATGTGCCCTAGTTGCTCTGTGTACATCTACTACTTGTTCTAATTCGCTGGGTAAAAGGGGACTTCTTTTCCACTTTCTGAAAAAAGGCTTCTCACAGACCTACCCGATTTTATACTACCAGACCTGTCTGAAGGTCCTCATTATTCTCAACCGCCATTGAGGCTGATTTTATCTGAGAGGAAATTATTTTGAATACCAGTAGTTGCAGAATGCTACACAGATAACACACAGTGAGTGTTTTAGAGATCTTGAGCTTCAAGGGGCTCCTGAAACACCCCTGTTCTTGCAACACATTCCTGGGATTTCTGCTAGATGCAGATACAGTGCCAAGCAACTCAATCTCTCAAGGAATAAAATCCAAGACAAACTTGAAGGAAAACTTTTACTGAGCAGAAGTAACTGGAAAGGAAATGGTAGCAGACAATGAGGAAAACAACCTAAAATGCTAAGACGACACAGTGAGCAACCTAACATTCCAGTGAGCCTTGACAATTCACCAAGAGCAGAAAAGAGACATAAACACATGGATTTTATACAACAATCTTTCCCTTACCTCCATGTACCATATTCCTTTGATTTGGTCCAAAGGACTTCAATGAGAATCAATAGTTTTGCCCCTAATCATTTGAAAATCTGACTTCACAAGAATATTTTGTGTCCTGTTTCTCTTGAGAGCTAGGTGGAGATGCAGAATAATTTGACTGCTGTATTTGATGTTTCATGGAAACAAACTGAAATCTCAGAGTGTTTTTCTCATTAAACTTGGCATCTCAAGACACACACAGCTGCATGTCTGAAGAAACACACTAACACCACACTAACACCACACACACACACACACACACACACACACACACACACAAACACACACACACAGTAACACCAAAAATCATAAGTGAGCAGAAAACAATGAGGAATCTGTCATGTTTGAAGAAAAGGTCATTTGTCTAGGCGAAGCAGATGTTTCAAGTGAGACCTACATCACCGCTATTCTTCCTAGAAAAATAAAAAGCCCTAGAGAAAACTTTTCATGGTCAGAATGGGGGTGGGTATATATGCAGAAATTTTCTTTGAAGACTCAAATCTCTCAAAAGAAACCTCAGCTTGTGAGAATCTGTTGCCACATCCCTGCTCATCCAGCCAGCTTTAGACTGTAAGGCCAAACTGTGAGGCCCAGGAACAATGACCTCTATAGCAGCACTCAGAGAAAACAAGCCTGACAAGCTGCTACTGAGGATCTGTCACTGTGGATCAAGATCTATGAAGCCTGAAGAGACCAACCTGAGATAGAGGGAAAAGGGCAGAGGGAGAAGAACAACAACATCTGCCAAAGGCAACAGTGAGATCCACTTACTTGTCATTTCCACTATGCTCTCATCCCTGAAAACTACCTCCTACCTGGAATCTCACATGATCCTTGTAAAGCAAATGAGATACAGGTCTTTTCTTCATCTTTCTAAGCCCTGTGCTATGCTAAAGAAGGGCTTCCACCTAGCACCCTTCAAACTTAATGGCATGCAGTGGTGTGGTGTGTAGCCAACCCATCGCCCTTAAAAAATGCAGACTCAAGCAGAGCAAGAGCATTTGCTTTCCTTTTTTTAATTTTTTAAATTTTTTATTTTATATTTTATTTACATTTCAGATGCCATCCCCTTTCCCCATTTCCTCTCCCTAGAAAACCCCTATCCCATGCCTCCTTTTCCTTTTGGCTTTTATAGGATTTTTTAAATGTTAATCAAAGGCTTAATAAGTTTGGAAATGTTTAATCAGAAGTGTAACCCAATACCCAACCTAGATATATAAACTATCTTTGACTGGTGGAGACACGTGAACATCTGACTCCATGCCCCCCCTTTCTCTCTCTTTCTCTCTCTCATCACCTAGCTTCTCCTCTCCTTCATCTTCTCCTCTCCTTACTCCATCTCTTCCTCTCGGTACTCCTTCCCCTTCTCCTCCTACATATCACCCTTCTTGTTAAAATAAAACTTTTCTCTCAAAATACAATTAGTGCATAATCATTCCTAATTGTACCAGTGAGGTACAAGATAGTCCTAATACCCAGTCCATCATTTTGTTGAATAACCAGAACCTCTGTCATCTCTCCTAACTAAAACACTTAGTTTTGAATCTAGCTTTTTTCTTGGCTTTAGAATGAATGTCAGCTGAAAACCATCCACTCAGATCTTTTCTCTCAAAGTAAGAAGTTAAAGAAGAGCCAGTGTCCCTATTCCCTGGGCTTGGGGAATAAGGTGGTTGATATTGCTCTGCCTCTCTAGGGAAAAGTAGTGGTTTGGTTGGAACAGGGAGGATTAGCTAGGACTTACTGCATAGCCATAACCTATTGGTAGCAATCTGTATAATGAATATCAAGATGAAGTTATAATTTCTTAAGTGGTACAAAATTAACTTTGATTTCAAATTTAAGGATTTCATTGGTATGAGCTTCATATTGATATAAAAGTGAGATGAATATTGATACTGTCATGGGCATTGTGCCTGTATAACACATTTAGGAATACAAGGCTTAGAACCAGTCCTTCTTTAACTTTTTAAACTGATTTGGGACGGTTAGCCTATGAGTTAAGGGACTATAGAAAATTCATGGTTTGAGTTTAATATTAGGGTGTTTTCCATATTTTAGTTAGAAATAGCTGAGAGGAGTTAACAGACAACAGTCCAGGTTACCTTACATGGATAGTTGGTTTTCAAAACGTCAGAAGTCCATAGAATTGACGTTACAAATATTTCTATATTAATGTTCATTTTGATTAGAGACCTGTCTGCTCCTGACAGATTCCTGTTGTGGATTCTAAGAAGAAATTGAGCATCCTTGGAGTTACTCTAGTTGTGCGGTGACAGCCACTAGGCAAGAATTGCCTCTTTCCATCTACAGACAAATTACTGTCCAGAAAAGGACACACTTGCAGAATAGTTGACTGATTATATCTGCCTAGACAGAGTAATCATCCCTTAATAATTCTGCATCACTAAGGTTTGTCAGATAACTCTGGGCCAGAAGGCTGAAGATTTGATGCTCCAAAGTTCGGTAGTATAGGGGCTTTTCAGGTGTTCAGTGGTTTCTATAAATTGGCTAAGTTTTAGAAGCTATGCTTAGTCTTCCCATAATTTGAGTTAACTCAGTCATTCTGGACTTCTGACAGGGTTGAAGACCTATAGAGCATTTAGTTTCTAAACATGGAGTTTTTGAAAAAGGCTACGTCCACACACAGCCTTGTAAATGATCACATAAATGATCACTTGGATGAGACATAGGTGAGGGCCTAGATAAGTTGGTGGACAGTGACACTGGTTTATCCATGTTTCTGGTTAGACATGAGGACACTCTGCCTCTGAAGTTTCTTCCTACCTGCTGATGCTTGGCACCCGGGACATAGATGTTCTTGTTGGCCTCCTCACAGAAGCTCTTATCTTTTCCATAGGACACTTGTGGTTCACTCTGCTCCACCAGCAGATTTCTGTTCCCATTCTGCAGCAATATCCTGACATTGTCTTTCAGTTGAGAACATTCTCTAAGGAGTTGGCAGTGCCTGGTGCTGAACCACAAACAAACAAAATGGTGATTCCCAGCCAGCTTCCATTTGCCTGTCACTCCTCCCAGTACCATTATCCCTGCAAGTGTCCTAGTCCCTAGACAGCCTCAGACTAGAGTCCCCAGTATACATATCAGCACCAAGTAGAGGCAGGTCACATCCAGAGACCAGACACATTCCCCCAGACTGAAATTACTTCTGTAAGGCCTGACAGCAAGCGGGTTTATGTCCATCAAGGGAGATGAAATGTTCCTCATGGGTGCTTATATGTCCCTGGTACTAGAAAACCATTAGCAGGTAGAGGGCAATTCCCCTCTGACAGAGGAGAGAAGACCCAACAGGAATACACTCTTTCCATTTTTGTCATGGATCCCAGATGTTTAAATCTATTGTCAGAGCCATAGAGGTTCAGTGTTGCTTGATATTCCCATCGAGGTGAAAATATTTTCTATGTAGAGGATCCTGAATTTGGAAGAATAAAGACTGAAAGGTCTTACAAACGTATACACTTCTACACTCTTCAGAATTAGGACACCTGAGTGCGAGAGGTACAAATCCATGACCCTTGCCTCAAGGCAGGGTTCCTTTTAAGAAACAGTTAGTATAGAACCAGAGCCCTTACTTTTGTTCAGAGTACTAGGAGGACAGAAGCATTCCCTGTCCAGTGCTGAGGTCTCAGCTGTGTCAGTCACTCACCTGTAGGAATAGTTTTCTTCAATGAGGTCCTTGTATTTCTCCATGGCATCAATTACTGACTCTGTCATTTTCTGGATATTCATAATGGTCTTTTCGTGGTTTCTTTTAATGATGTTGAATTCAACGTTCATCCTGTGTTAGGGTATGGCACACAGAGCAAATATTTCTGTAAGGGTCATGTGCAGAAGGGCTGTAACCTGGACTACCCCAGCCAATAATATATGCCACAGCCTTGCTCTTTGGACATGGGGCCTATTGGTGCTGATTAAACTTATAATCCTTGGCACAGGACAGCAGAGCCAGGGGAGCAAACAGAGGGAGCAGACCTCCAAGAGCATCTCGTGTGAACCTGAAGGAATACACTAGTTCTGTGAGAAGTTTCTCCTAGTCTCCGCCACAATCTTGGGCCCAATAGATTTTTCTGATGACTTTTCTTTTATTTTTAAGGCAGGCCTCTCAATCCTTGGTTTCTATTGTTACATGAATTCTCAGAGGACAAGAAGAGTATTTCCAGGGAGAGGCTTAATAACACTTCCTCCCCAGGAGATTCCTATGTGTCACCAGTGCAAACACAAAGAGCAAAGTACCCAGTTGAACAATTTGGTTGTCTACTGACTCAACACTATCCTGACCTGCAAACTGTGCATCTGACAAATCCTCAAACCCCATCAAAGGTCGCAGAGCCTCAGATCCTGAACAGCACAAACACAACTACATTCACACACATACACACCAACCCACCCACAAACACAATTAGAATGCCAGCTAAATCCAGGGAGGTGCCATAGTCTCAGAGTATAAGGACCAAACTCAGAGGAAAGCAGTGATGACCTGCAGGCATTTCATTTACACACTGAGAGGCAGCAAATCTGACCAAGTCCTTCCAGCTGTGGACAGAACCAATCAAACTCCAAGTACCTCAAGGTCAAGGATCCTACTTCTCAATACCTGTCAGGGCTTTCTAACATGCATGATTAGAGATGACACACTCCTTTGATGAGAGGAAATCTTGGGTTAATAGAGAGGGTACAATACAGTCAACAGGGGACTGAGCATAATTACTACCTGTAGTTCAAATCATTATAATTGTACAGGTTCAGCATTTGACTAATTTCTTCCTCCTCAAAGCTCATCTTCTTGATCTTCAATTTCAGTTCTTCCAATCTCGTCATCTCTTTCCAGTTACTGATGGTGGAATTCTGGGATGATGTTTGCCTAGCAGAGTCTGGAGATAAATAAACACAAATGAATTTGCAGAGTGGATGGACCCGGGGCAGCAGAGACCATTCTGTTACCAACAAAAGAAGGGTGAGGAAGAGGAAAAGCTAGAGACACAATGAATCCCAGAAGGAGCAGAAAAGCAATCTTTGAGCTGTTCTGCTCAGCTATATCCCTCTTCCCAACCACAATCATCATACATATGCCACACTCTCTATTACAGAGAGTATTATGCACTGAAATACATAAGCTGCCTCAGACATAAAGACTTAGGGATCTTTGTCAGCTCATATCAGATGTGATGCAGGTAAATCCTGGAGTTCATATTGCTTAGCACCATCAAGGTCTAATCATGTGTGTTGAAACCCAAAGTGTCTGAGACCCCACACATGACCAGTGTAGCATCCTTCTCTGTTCTTGTCCTCAGAGACTCCTTTAACCTGTAGTAATCTAGACGATGAAGGGCTTCAACTCCTACCATGAACAGACACACTGTTAATCTCATAGTTCCTACTGATGGCATTCTTTGCCACTCAAAACGAAATTAAATAGCTCCCAGAAAAGTAGCTGCAGGCTTGTCAGTACCTGGCTCTCTGTCAAACTAATAATCAGAAATTCTTGACTATTGTTCTACCATTGAGAAATCCCAAGGCTCCAGCTTGTAAGGCATACTCCTGGAAGGCCCAGCTCAAGCCTATTTCTTCCAGAAAGTTCCCCAACTCTACCCAGGACTCACTGTGCCTTCCCCACAATGATTTCAGTCTTCCTTTCTTACAAAACAGGAGGCCAGCTTCTTTCTTACTGGGAGTGGTCTCTCCTTGATCACCATTCTCTTTCCGAAAAAGCCTAAGCAGCCTGGAAAACATGCCTGTTTGTGAACCCAAAAGGCACTGAAGAAATATCCCACAGGTAGTTGTTGTCACCACAACACAGTTGACATCACAGAATATTCTACTTCTTTCCTAGATACAAGAGAATGTCCAAGGAAGGCATTCCTGATGATGTCACTGGATACTGCCATGACCTACCTGCTAAATAGCTGTCCCTAAATTGTGCAGTTTCTGGGGTGCTCTTTCCTGGAGCCTCCCATATGACCCAGGGAATACCCTTTGGCAACTTCTCCATCCAAAGTTAGAGTTTTCTCTCTGCTTCATGACAAGTGAAGTGCTTCAGATGGAAAGAGTTGGTTAGGACCCTGACATGGGTACAAAAAAATTCTTTAGCACCCAAATCTCTAGAGACCATGAATGTGGGAAATTGTTCTCAATAATAAATATACCACCTGAGCCAATTCATGTGAAATACAGGCCACTTCCCCGGGTTTTCCCTGTTTCCCAGAGGCCAATATCTTTCTCCTATACCTTTAACTGTATAAAACATGGATAGTATTTTCTTAATGTCCATGCCTTCATAGTGGGCATTGTTTCCATATACACATGCATGTGTTTCACAAAATCTCTGGTTTACAATCCTATCTTTTGCAAGGAAAGCTCCCATTTCTTTGGAACATAGGGGCTCAACTACAGGGCAAATGTAAAATTGTAAACTTTTTCTTCTTCAAAGTATTAAGGTGCACATCCTTCCTTTCTCAAATACAAACAGACAATTGTATAAGTGGCCGTCAGTGAGCAAAGGTCAACCTGGACGGTGCACTACTACATTGTAGCCTCATAGCTGTCACTTCTCCAATAACTGTCTTCCTCAATTCCCAAGTCCAGGCATGAGGATGTTGGGGGTTGTACCATGACACTGTACTCATATCACACATAAGAATCAGGATGCTAGGCAGGGAGTGGGATGGCCTGAGGTCAGGTTGAACCTCAATTGTAATGGGCCCATAAGTTCAGGAGGGCGTCCCTTTGGCATTGTGGCTTCTGCATTCTTATCCTGGATGTGCTGAATCTGTGCTATAATGCCACATAACTTCACAGATGTAACAGTGTAGTCATGTATGGCTTTTGCGGGGTGACATGTGCCTTTGACTACTACCTTGAGCCACATAATATCACCATGCAAAGCTCAACAGAAGAGGGGAAGATTGTTGATGCATTAGAAGTTTGAGGGCCTTTTCTTCCCATTAGGGCACATGTTTTCCCAATGTGATTTCTCTTTTGAAATTTCACTGATGGTGTCTTGGTAGTTTCCTGCCCTGAAGGTTCCTGGATGCCCCAACAATGGGCCAACTGGATTCAGACTCCTGTTTACCAAAAGAAGGGTTGCTGCAGAATCATGCCATGGCAGCAGGCAGGTCAACTAGGCTACTCTTATGTCCAGCACACCTGGTACAGGACTGGAGGCCTGAGCTATCTGGGGAAAGGAAGCAGCACACAATATCACACAGCAATCTCTGCTGCAACGGCTACAACTGCAATAGGAGTGTATGTCTGTTTGTTTTATATTATGAATACCTACAAATCTGTTCATTGTTAATACATGCCTTTCACCCCAGCACTCAACAGTTTTTATTTAAAATTGTTGTGGTTAGTATTCCTGTTGTTTGGTTTGGTTTTTGTTTTTAATTCCTGCAGCTAATTGCACGGCACCTAGAATGTTAAACCCATTTATGTAAAGCTGTATTATTTATGTTAGTCAATGATTTTATTCTTAGCAACCACTCCACAGATGATCCATCCCAAAATTCAATTTCAAGTCAGGAAAACAGTCATAGAGATGTTAGTAAACTTGTATGGTCTACCCAACACATCACGACTATAGGATGACATCCCATTTTTGGATTACCTAAGAGATTGTTTTTGAGATGACAGGCCTCTGCATAAGTCTGCATTTGGATGGCAGAACGCCTAGAATGGCTGAAAGAATGTCTGCTCTCTGAAGGCCATGTCTGGCCCTTTAGTGCCTCTGCAGCCTGAGGCAGACATCTGCCAGGAACCCAGGAAAACTTGGCCAGGGTTTGTTCTGGACTGCATTTTGGATGAGCCCTGAGACCTGGGTGAACAGAGGCCTCAAGAGTTCTGGAAAAGGTGAGCAGAGTCCATTGGGCTGCAAGTCCTCCATTTTATTTATCTTTGCTGTGTACACAGTATATGTAAATGACAAAGGTATCCTGCTGTACAACATCTAGTCACTCTAGATGTTAAAGTGTTTGCCAGTGTATCCACCCTAGAATTAGTAGAGCAATACATTTTCCCATTCTGTTAAAGAATGTAATATAATTTCTGTATTAATATATTTTTACTTATTCACTTTACATGCTGCTCAATACACCCCTGTCACCCACATTTTCCCAATACACCTGGCACCTTCTCTGAGCAGATGAGGGCCAGAACTCTCAGGACCTCCCTTCTTCTACCTAACCAAGTTACCCTGTCCTGAGGAAAGGTGCTGAAGGAGATGGAAATGGATGCCTTCTACTTGACTTTCTTCTTGCTCCACTCCACTGTCTTTGGGAAGTTCATGCAGAACTAATCTTGAACTTGGTACTTCATTCAGATGCTCCACAAGAAGCATTGACTCTGTGAATATTCTTGAGAGGATATTTCCATCAAACCTACTCCCACTAGTATCCTGACAATGACAAAGGTAATGGGATGCTGGACCTCTATTGCAGGAATTTCCAACTTGGAAGGTCAGTATGAAGTGAATCTGGTTTATTTTTTTAATTCTTTCTAAAAATTGGATATTTTGTTTGCATTTCAAATGTTTTCTATTTCTAGGCCTCCCCTTAGCAACCCCCGTATCCCATCCCACTCTCTCTGCCTCTATGAGGGTGCTCCATGAACCATCCACTCCTCCCGTCTTCCCCCCAGCCATGGTATACCCCTACACTGGACACTGAACACCCCCCTGAGTGACATTCCAGGCCTGTAACTTCATTCATCTGCGACAACAGCTACAAGACAAAGGGCAAATGAGACTCAGTAGTCAGTTTGGCTGCTACAAGGTTGGTCCTTGAGAATGGGTTACAGAATGCTTTCAAGACTAGGGATGTCTATCTGAAAGAGAAAGAAAAAAGGCCTTAGTCCACACTGCATACTCAGGAAAGTTTAGTAGATGAAAGAAGATGTCCAGCTGTTTTTTGCCTACACAAATGGCAGTAGTGAGAGCCATGTTAATCTGCCTGGCTGGTAGCATTCATCAAGAGTCAAGCACTGTGCTGAGGACCTACAAGTAAGTAAGCCCCAGGCTCCTTGCACAGAATGGACAGATGGATAAAAGACTTATATCATGTGATGGTGACTGTTTTTCTGTGTGTTTACAGGTGTCCCCTCTGTGTCAGCATGAGCTTAGAAAGAGTTGACCAACAGTGAGTAATTGAACCCCTTCCCTCAATACTTCTCAAGTTGCTGATTAAAAGCCATGGTTTGACAGCATCAGGTTGGGGAGGCAGGGGATTGTTTTCTTTACACATCAAGTTTCTGACTCACTGTTAGTCTCAAAAATCAGATCTGTTCCAGCGGAACTTCTCAAGACTGAAGCATCAACTGGAAGAAATACTTCCTCAATACACTCTGAAGTCTACTGTGTTTAAAGATCAACATCAACCATCTCTCGCTCCCCCTTCCTAGCTTTGCACAGGCATGCCCTCCACTAGAGGCATGTGACCTCTGCTTCAGGCTCCATCCTGGCACAATAGTTTGAAGCTTCATCCCAACACTGTTCAGCTGACTTTTAAATGGTGTTTCCTTCCTCCACCTCTGCCCCTAAGAGGACCTACTTAATTGGGCATTTCATTATTAGGCATTCCATGCCTAATCTGCATGGTTATCTGGCATGAGAGGTGACAGATCTCCTCCAAACCTGACAATCTGTGATTCTAGGGCATAATCTTGAACCCACAAGAGTACTGCATGGGTGCCTGGTGACCTAAGAAAACTAGCATGCCATCTTCAGGCACCTGTACCTAAATAAAGGTCTCCAGTAACTTCTATCTCTGGTTTGGGGTAATCTCTTTCAATGAGAAACCACACAAGTCTGGAAGGACAAAGATCGAATGTAGGGACTGGAGAGAAGTCTCTTCATTAAGAGCATTTGTCCATCCACAATAGTACCCAGAGGGCAGTTAACAATCCCATTACTCTGGCTCTAGGTGGAAGGAAATGCCCTCTTCTGGCCTTGGGAGGAATTGCATGTGTGTGGTGCACAGACATCCAGCAGAGAAAGCTACATATAAATAAAAGAAAATAAACAACAACCCTCCAAAACCAAGCAAAACCCTAAAAGCTCTGAATGTGTAGCCACACTAATATTAGATAAGAATAAAGCCAAGTCTCCACATGTCTGGGTTTTCATAACATGGAAATCTGGGAAGTCTCAATCTGGGAAATCATTTCAAGTTTACAGTTATCCCCGAGGCTGTATTTCAAGGAAATGAGAGGCAGATGGCTCTGTATTTCCTGGTTTCTTGTATATACCCAGAATGAATACTCCTTTCCTAAGAGGCTTTAGAACAATACAGTTGTGACTCTCATTAATTTGGTCTGCATGACTAGTTCAGAAACATGTGAATTCCTGCACCATATTTTAGGGGTTTCTAAGTATATGACCTAAAGGATAGAGTATGGATACATTTTTCATTATTAAGTGGGTATCCACAGAGTAGGTCATGACATCCATGCCCCCTAAAAAGTACTGTGTAGAACTGGCTGGCTGGGAATTCACCATGTAGCCCACGGTGCCTGGAGCTCATAGAGATCCATCTCTGTCTGTGAATTCTGGGCCTACAGGAGTGTGCCAACACACAGCGGTCAAAAAGTGAAGACTTGGAAACTGATTTTTTAATTCACAAAAATGCAGCCATTTCACTTAATAGGGGCTTAAAGGAATCTCTAATCAGCTAGATCAGTATAGTCAGTGTATATTGCCACAGCAAAATACCAAAATAATGACCAGAACAAAAGAAAGAAAAATAAATATCCAAACCACAAACCAATGGAACAAAAAGCCTAAACCCCAAACCAAACCAAACAAACCCAAACCAAAATCAATCAATCAATCAAACAAACAAACAATCAAGATGAGCAGAGTTCTCTTGCTGCAGTTGCGCAGCACTGAACTAAACCATGTGGACAGCCCTGAAGACAGGGTGTAAAGGCAGTTTTAGAGGTAATAGCCTATCAGGACAATGCTTCTTAGGCTTTTTTGGGGGCTTTTTACGTGCAGCCTTCCCAAAGCTAAGGATTAAAGGTATTATAGGCTTTTGAGCAAAGACTTTTAACTTTAGTTAACTCATCTCCTCTAAAGATTATCAGATGGCAGATCAAAAAATGTATTAATTTTAACTCTTGAACTTTTTCTCCTGAATTCTGAGCCACTATGGATGTGCTTCTGCCTTCTCTGAAGTCCTGCCTGGTGCAAGCTCAGCAAGAGGGGTATCCCACACACCTCTGTGTACAAACAGAATTCTCTTGCCTATCTGGACCCTCATGTTACCTCTGCTCAAGTAATTCTACTCCTAAGAAGACACACTTCTTGATGTACACCAATAATTTTGTAATGTAATATATAATATAATGTACACAATATAATATAGACTATAATTTCTACCATCCTAAGGGTTCTTGATGCTTTGTTGTGGATACTCATAGCTATCCTCCTGCTTTTTCTGACACATCCAGCACACAGCAGCACTGACCTGGATATGATATTGCTTCCTTGGCTGTGGAATGGCTGTTGAGCCTAATTCTCTTAAAGCTTTGTTCATTCCCTAGTAGGCACTTTTTACATTAATTGCAAATAGTGAGTTTCTTAAGTTCTTAGCTTGAACTATGATACAAGTTCTTACTGTTCCCACACAGGTATGTCTAATAATGACCTGGTCCAGACCTATAACATTGAGAAATGAATAGTGGCAGTTAGCCAGTAGCAGCAGAATTCTCTGAAATGCTATTTCACAGAAAGTTTTACAATTACACTTTTGAGATGATTCCTCTGAAACTCTAATATGTCATCATTTACCAAGGGAGTTTTAAGAGTGGAGCAGGAATCCTAAGTTCTGTCTGTGACACTGGGTTTAACTTAATTGTGGATGATGCACTTCATATCCTGGACACATCCTTCATGCCACACACAATGGACAGCAAGTATGTAGAAGAGTCCACAGTATGTCATGCTCCATAAGTTTAGGAGCACCCATCTTGAAAGAGAGCATAACCTCCTCTGTTATACACTGTTAGCACACCACATCACCCCCAACTTAGACCATTTGTAGACATCCTTGTGGTTCAGATTAACCACATACTATCTATCATTATTCTCTCCAGTGGGATTCATGACTGCATTGTAAATAATTTGCAGTGTCCTTTGGTTCTTTATTTCCACCAAGATTCAGCAAATGTTGATTAATCTGAGAAGCTGAATTTGTCTTTCACATTGATGTTTTGGCCATCTGAGGCTCATACATGAATCTCATCAGCTGCAGGTACAACACTGGTTGAAAGCTCAGGTCGTTCTCCCTGAAGGTCATGTTTGTTGTTGTTGTCCAGTTGTACTGTCACCTGATTCATAAGTGAATCCCATATATGATTCCTTTATTCTTAGCTGGATCTCATCAGAATTTCTGGGTCTGGGAGGCAACATCTTTGCCCTGAATGTAGTTCATCATGCTGCCTCTGGATACTTTTGAAATGGCGCCTTCTGTGCACATGCCTTTAAGCTGGCTTCACATTTTCTAACAATACTCAACATAGTTCTTGAGTGTCAGGGAGTTAACTGAAAATTTCCAACCATGTAATTGTTACTTCCCACGGGGTTTAACATTGTGTGGTATTTCATAAAATACACTTTATTGACCTAAGGGATGCTTTTTGATAATTTATTGCTCTCTTCTGGCATAATATATAAAGCATTTGATATCTGCTCTGTGAAGAAGAATTAAGTCTAGAGCAGGTATTCCTGTAATATGTTGACCACTGTGTGATTCTTTCAGCCAACTCTTTCATGCCTATGTGCTAATTCAAGATTCAACAAATCCATGGGGATTATCTTCTGTCCAAAGAGGTCAAATGTACTCAAAAGTACATAGATACACACACACACATACACACACACACACACATGTATTCAGACCTACAGATAGACATATCCATATTCACACAGTAAATGGTTACAGCAAAGCTCCAACATGCAGGCTCTAAGTATTCCACACATTTATACATACATAAGTAACACAATTGGTAAAGAGTAGAAACAATGTTCCAACCTGCTCTAACACAACCTTCACATGTACACACATGGTCGATGGATGGAAGAGACAATTCTCCAGCCACACCACACCATGCTTTATTCTTTCCTCCATTGTTTATATGTCCGAGCAAATTCTTTCAAGCAGTATACAATTACAATATGATTGTGTTTTGTTTCCTACCAGTAAATGATTATGATAAAAAAATGTGTTAATACATCATTAGCATTAAAGGAAATAACATTATGTATTAAGGTAAAAAAACAAATTATTTTTAAAAACCTACTTACATTCATAACCAAGCAACTTATTATAGATTAACAAAGTGTAAGCAAAGAAGGCAAATTTCTCAGCTAGTTTCTCTTACTGAAAGGCAGCAATTTGTTGTAATAAAAAAAGAAGTAATTATTTTATTATTTATTTTAAAGTAATCTTGTAAAATTCTTTAAAGTATCACAAATGTAAACATTTATATAAAAATCAGTCATATCTACCTTAAATCCTCAAAATGTGTATCTACTCCTTAGCAATTCTTCATAAGTCCTATCAGGAAGCTGAGGGCAAAATAAGGGTATACAAAATCAATTAGCCCCCTTCCACCCTCAGTGAGAGTCCTGTAAGCCAGTGCTACCATGGTTTTGTTCTCTGAACAAAAAAGGTCCATATCTTTAAGTATGCCTTTGATCTTCATGGTGTTCTCTAAAGTTTTCATATCAGAGTCAGTAGTACCAAACATGGCTACAGACCTTCACTAAAATCTTTATTCTCCCAAAGATTTTCTAAGGGATTTTCTAAGTCAACAATCTACATATTTTTCAGGGTGGTGACTGAATCAGGATGTGCTCCACCAGCAATGCCTGAAAGAAATCAAGCATTAATATTGTGAATGCCAGAGACACTGTCAGGTGGGGGACAGGAAGCACCCATAATGTTTTCAAATAACTCATAGATTCAGAGGGTTGTGAGGGCAAGAAGCAGAGCAGTACTTCATAACAGCACAATGTCCAATGTCATCTTAATGGCCATGCCACACCAAGGCATACCCCTGTGGCTGTGGTAACCCATGGGCTGCATTCCATAAGTTTTAAGTTATTTGTCATTTCTCCTGCATGGCTCTTGGCCAGTCACTTCACTCAAGCTGTGAAACTGGGGAATCTCCAGTTGTTTGCCTTTGGAAGAGCAAACCACTAATACAACAGAGAGAGGAACTGTCCTCATCTCTAAACTACATTATCTTCAGCAACACTTGTGAATAATATGGGGTCTACTTCAACACAGATTGGAAGAGGTAGTATGATGCTATTGGTGTTTACTCTGTCAGGGTAGCATCATGATAGCATCACAGTATACCATGCTGGATTATCCACAACATATGGAGATCTGAGAACCGGGCAAATGTTAAGAAACTCTAAAAGGACAAAGATATAGTGGACCCACTTGGTTTTACCCTTCCTCCCAGCCTGAGCTCTTAAGTTCTTTTGGAGGACACACAAGTAATGCTGCAGTTTTACTGCAAATAGGTGACCAACTCCTTCTGCTTCAGCAGGTACTGCACTCTTTCCTCCAGTCTGTTATGCTCTTGTTCAGTAGATAATTGTGACTTGATGGAGGATTATAAGCACATGTGTGTGTGTTACAGTGTGATTGCACAGATACATGTACACTTGTGAACATACACAACTACATGTATGAACACAGAAAAGTACAGTGCATTACAATCATGTGTTCAGTTTCCCATTAATGCTAATGCAAGTGGCTATAACCTGCACTACTGTAGAAAAGAAAGTTAACTTTTGTCAGATGGAGAAAGATCACAATGGGAGGAAGAGATAGAGAACTCTGACAAAGTGCACAGTCAAGTGAACTCATGGGAGTCCTTTCCTTGAAACAAGGCACACTTAGCAAGTTCTCCAGGCTGTATAGGAAAGGCTTAGTTCCCCAGCAAGGACCAGCCCCTTGCTCTCACACAGTGCTTCCCTCTTGCTTTAAGAGAAACAGTTTTCTCCAAAAGGAGCTCTCTTAACCACAGAGCAATGAGGTCAGGAAACTAGAAAATCTTCACAGACAGGAGGCAAAGTAAAATTTTAATCCCTGTAAGGTGATTTTATCAGGGATTTGATTGGCTAACAGAAGGCTGATGATCTCATGGCCAAATGATGTACAATTTCATACCAAAATATATTTCATGGAAGGGCTGGACCACATTGTACATTTTAATTCTTTGATTGAAGAACATTGAGATAATCTCAATTTGGGGCTGCTCTAAGGAATGCTGCTAAAATCCAAATATCCCCTAGTTTCTCTGTGGACACCCACTTCTCAATCTGGAATCACTGGGTCACCTGGAAACTGCAGTTCAACTTTCTGAAGAATGGTACATGACTTCTGGCAGGGCTCTACCATGCACTGCCAACAGCAATATCTGAAGGGTCCTCATCTCCCCCAAATTTCCATGAAGTCAATTTTAACACAGTGTGAACAGGTTTGGGATAAAAGAAGGTACTGAGTGCTGCTGACACAGAGCTTTAGTGTATCAGGAGCCTAAGTGGGTTGCACTTCACTGAGACAGACCTGTTCTTACACCTCACCATGGCTATGTGAATTCCGCTTGTGTTGGAAGCACCTGAGAACACACAGCTACTCTAATCTCTCAAAGAACAAAATCCAGGCCAAGTTCTAAAGACAAGGATAACTGATTCAGTGTTAGGCAAAGGTGGAAAGAAAATGCTAGCTGGCATTGAGGATGAGAAGAAAACAGGCTGTAGGGGAGAAACAGTGAACCTCTGACCATCCAGTGAGCTGTTACCATTTACCCAGGACAGAGAAGGGACACAACTTCCCAGCTACCCTTTCTGCCTCCCCAGGACCTTTATTTGCCACAGCAGCCTCCTCCTAACCTTTGTGTACCCCATTGCTTTGGTTTCCTCCAAATGATTGTATTGTAAATGAATATATTTTGCCTCTACAAACTCCTGAGAACTTTTATATTTAAAATTACAGGTTTTGTTTGTTCCAGGGTGGACATGTAAAAAGTTGGGTGGCTTCATGCAAAGTTTGATACAGAGTGGTAAAAACTTGAGTGGCTATAGTACTTTCTCACCTAAGGTGGGTACAATCATTGTTAAAGATGTTCCTTCCATGAGCAAGTGAACATAAACATGTGCAGAAAACCACAAACATGTGTATGAGAAAATACATAGAAACACAGACAGACAGACAGACAGACAGACAGAGAGACACATACACACACATTCAAACATACAGAAGCAACCACAGCCACAAAAGCTCATACAGGCATCCACACCTACACATATACTCAACATGAGGACACAGATGCTCACCCATACCTGGGAAAGAACATATATGTGAATGCAGGTGTGCTCATACACACATACAATATTGTACAAAGACCTTCACACATGGCCATATGTGCACACACAGATACACACATTCACAAAAACACATAGAGAGGGGCTCCCATCTGTACTCATATACCCACATGAACACCACTGGTAATGCACTAAGATCAAGAATTGAAAAATGAGACCTCATAAAATTGCAAAACTTCTGTAAGCCAAAGGAGACTGTTAATAGGGAAAAAAATTGCAACCAACAGATTGGGAAAACATCTTTACTAACTCTGCATTTGAAAGAGGGCTAATGATACAATATATACAAAGAACTCAAGAAGATGGAATTGAGAATCAAATAAGCACATTAATAAATGGGATACAGAGTTAAAGAAAGAATTCTCAACTGAGGAATACAAGATGATGAATAAAGAAATGTTCAACATCCACTACTGGGCATATACACAAAAGATGCTCCAACATATAAGAAAGACACAGGCTCTACTATGTTCATAGTAGCCTTATTTATAAAAGCCAGAATCTGGAAAGAATCCAGATTCCTTTCAATAGATGAATGGATACAGAAAATGTGGTACATTTACACAATGGAGTACTACTCAGCTATTAAAAACAATGACTTCATGAAATTCTTAGGCAAATGGATGGAACTAGAAAATGTCATCCTGAGAGATGTAACCCAATCACAAAGAATCACATGTGGTATTCTCTCACTGATCAATGGATATTATCCCCAAATCTGGAAATACCCAAGATTTAATTTGCATACAAGATGAAGTTCAAGAAGAAGAATGACCAAAATGTGGATACTTTGGTCCTTCTTAGAAAAGGGGACAAAATACTCGTGGGAGGAGATACAGAGAAAAACTGTGGAACAGAGACTGAAGAAAAGGCCATCCAGAGACTGCCTCACCTGGAGATTCATCCCACATACAGTTACCCAACCCAGACACTATTATTGATGCTAAGATAGGGGATATAACTGTGAACAACACCCTGCCTCCTGCAGATTTTCTCTGTTGAACTAACTCTATGCCTAGCTACAAAAGGAAGGTCTTAGGTCTCCACCACATCTGGCTGGACTGTAGCTTCCCCTCCAGTTTAATGGAGCAGGGACCTTGAATGAGTCCTATTGTTTCTGACCATCCACTTAAGTGGAACTTAGGTCCTTTCTGATTATGGGCAGTGTGCTCTTTTCTGCATGGCTGATGGTCAATGTGATCTTGCTGGTGCTGTAGGTGCACTAAGGGTCTTGGTCTTATGGTTCTTCACCCCTGCATCACTCATATTTGTGCTCTAAGTGTGACTGTGTGGCATGGCAGTAAACAAGATGCTGGGCAAGTGTCAGTCAGTCCAGAGGTGCTGGCTGCCTAGCAGCAAACCCAAAGTCTACAGGAACTGCTGCCTGACCCAGGCAATCATTTATGTGAAGCCTCTTCCTTCATGCTCTTTTTTGTGCTGGTCTAGACATGGTAGGTGCTGGCTATGGTACTGGAGTGGCAGCTGTCTTGAACACATCTCTTCTTCCACTCAAGCCACATTACCCTGTGTTTGGGGAAGTGCTGGCAGTGCTGGTTATGGATGCCTTCTGCTTGGATTTCTTCTGGCTCCAGTTTGCTGGCTTTGGGAAGTTCATGCAGAACTACCCGGGAACTTGGTGCTTCATCCAGATGGTCCACAAGAATTAATGGGATGCTTACTTGGATTAAGACTATATTTTCATCAAATCTACCGTCATTAGTATCCTGAAAGAGAAAAAGAGAATGGGACCCTAGGGATCTATTCCAGGACTTACCAGCTGGGCTCATAGCACCACTACAGAAGCCCACAAACATGACAAAGGTGATGACACACAGGGGTCATAAGAGCATCCTGCTCCTTTTGTAGAGTACTTCCTAGGGTCTTATACCCACACACCCACAGGATTGTTATAACCAGAGTCACAGGCAAGAAATAAAGAAACACTTTCTATAATTCAATGAAAACAAAGATGCAGCATACCCAAACTTTTGGGACACAAGAAAAGCAGTATTAAGGGGAAAAATCACAGTACTGAGTGCTTTCATAAGGAATCTGAGGTTATCTTAGCAACTTAACAACTCACCTGAGGTCTCTAAGACAAAAAGAGGCAAACCTATCTAAGAGGAGTAGATAGCAGGGAATACTCAAACTCTGGGCTGAAAACAACCAAATAGAAACAAAGAGCTAGATACAAAGTGTCAACAAGAGCAAGAACTGGTTCTTTGAGAAAATCAACAGGATAGATTAACCCTTAGCCAAACTAAGTAAAGGGCACTAAAACAATACCCAAATTAACAAAATCTGACATGAAAATGAAGACATAACAACAAAAACAGGAAATCTAAAATTCATCATGTCTTACTAGAAAAGCTTATACTCAACAAATCTGGAAAATCTAGATGAAATGGATGTTTTGATACACAGATACCACATACCCAATTAAATCAAGATAAGGTAAACTATCTAAACAATCCCATATCCCCTATAGGAGTAGAAAGAATCATTACAAAACCCCCAATGAAAAATTCCCAGCACAAATAAGGCCATTAGTTCTCTAATCTGGAATGAGTCTGCACAAATCATCTTTGAGGCTTTGAAGACAGGTGATTTTGGTTCTAACCATAGCACTTTAGGATACTTCCAAACCTTTTCATCTATAGGCCCATGAAACAAAAGTTACTGCAAAGGGTGTGGAACCACACATTGTAGGCCCATGGAATTACAGTGTACTAGACTTGTCCAAGCTATTGAACCCTGTATAGTCAGGCTGGTCTACTTGTTTAAGAGCTGTGGTGGCTACAAGGATTCTAGTGAAAGAAGCAGAGAAGTTAACTCTGGGTTAGCATCTTATACTTACATTCACCCCATGCAGTTGAGACTCTTCTCAAAGGAACACCAAAACCCCAGCTGTTTAATGCACTTGTGAAACAATATCAGGTCCTATTTCTGAACCATCCTGGAGTCTGGTTTGAAAACCCCGCTGGCATCAATCTTGCCAGATGATGACCCACAGATGCTCATCAGTAACTGTAAGAGGAAACAAACATGATGAAAGAGATCGGTTTAGAACTCATGGCAACCCCCAGATTTCATGTAAGAGTTTGATGCATCACTCAGGATGGGTGGGAAATCTTCATTAAACATGGAACCAGGTACACAGGGGCTTCAGCATTTATTATAACAGAAACGATTTGGACCTAAGACTTATAGCCCAAATATATGGTGAAAAAGAAGACCTGTTATCAAGTATCAGGATGCCACTATGCTTTAGTTACTGCGTATGTGGATGTTATGATCTATAGGAAAGAGGGCTTATCACAGCTGGTGGGAAGGACATTAATAACAAAGAGGGATTCTTGGCTCTCCTCCAAACTATTTGCCTTCCTTTATGAGTTTCTTGCTTTCAATGCTGAGGACATAGACTTAATGACTCCTTCAGGGCCAGAGGTAATATGGAAGGGTGCTGTGTGAAGATCTATGACCTATGTACCAAGGAGCAATAGGTATGATGCATGAAGCATGAGGGGCAGGTTGCCCTCATTAATAATAAACAAAGTCAAGCCCATGGAACCATCCTCCACCTTATCTAGGCACTCTCCTATGTCTTATCCAGTTGTTCTGTGATCATTTACAAGATTTTAAGGAGTTAGCCTCTTTCAAGAAACTGCATGATTGGCAAGCAACCCCTCCTACTCAATTACAAACTGCAGTTCATTAAGATAGATAAGCTAAACACACATTACACACCTACAGGCCATTATGCTAGAGGGGTTTTATTTGGGTGCCTACTTGACAGGAGCACAGAGCTTTGAGTTATATAGTCAGAGACTGTAGCTCATTTGCTTTGTAAGGTTCATATGATGTCACAGGTAGGAAGCAATTTGCAAGTTTTAGTGCCCACTGGAATTGCAAAATGAGTGGTTCTCATTATCTTTTTTTTTTTCCGGGGTGGGCACAGGGCAAGGGATTTGTATGTTTTCTTTCCCTTTTCCCTGCATTGCAAAATGGTCTCTTAACTCAGTCTAGACCTTGGTTCACAGTGACAGAGCCTGAGAAGCAGCTTGTCAGTCCTGTTTCATGTCAGTGTTGCTAGGGTTCTTTCCTGGAGCTTCTATTCAAGAGCCTACTGGATGAACAGGGATGTGTGAAGAAAGGCTTCTCTCTGGCTGAGGGTTAGGGTGAAAGATGTTAGGCTTCAAGAAAACAATTTCTCAAACTCTCTCAACCTAGTCTGCAGAAGAAGCTGCTCACTAAGCATTTTTAGTCCCTAAGGGATGGATAGCACAGTCCTGGGGCTCACTTGAAACTTTAGCTTTTGTACATTCAATGGATCCTGCAGCACTGAGGTCTCCTTACTGTTTCCTGCTCATTTATGATTTCTGGTGTGTCTTGGGGAGGGGGATATGCATGTCTGTGCCAATATGTATATTGATGGGTGTGCTGAGAGGCCAGTTAGTTACATGTGGTTTTGCAGTCTTTCTGCAAAATAAGGCCAGGTTTCTGACTGAATCTGAAAGTTTCTGCTTTGGTTAAGCTATGTGACAAGCATCTTTGAATCATCTGTCACCTCCCAGCAGAGCTCCTGGTATTATTTGGTCTCAAGTCACTTCTACAAGGGTAAGCTACTCATAGAGAGGAAGAACATGGTAGCTCTCTCCACATTTTTACAGATTTTATTGTGTTCGGTTTGTTGTTATTGTTGTAAAAAACCACTTTATTAACTTGAACGAAGCCAATTCTGTCTGTTCCAGGTTCAGACACACAACTTGGGCCACTGTGCTTTCTCATGAATTTCTTGTCATTAGGCTTAAATCCCTAGGGAGAGGGAGGAGGGTGTTGGTGACCCAGGATGAGTCTTATCCTACAAACCTAGGCTCCACGTAAAGCACAGGTGAGTTTTCCAACCCACTAATACTTATTAAACAAACAGAACCCATATTGCCAAAACTTAAAAGTGAATAATTTTATTTTTAGCCCAGCCCACCCTTCCCAAATCTTACCATGTGACCTCAGATTCCCCTTTCCAGCCCTTCCCTCATTCATTACAACTTCCTATTCCTGGGTGGGTTGGCCCACCCATTTGCAGAACAACCAGGAAGCAATCATGGTACTCTTGGAACCAGAGCAGGATATGGGGCACAACGGGGTGCTCAACAACAGCTGCACATATGAGACAAAAGTTGTTTCCAAGGTTTTGGTGGTCCTGTTTAAATGAAACTTTGGAACCTGAACACCAGCCTCTCATTCTCAAAAGGGAGTATGAAGCTCTTAGAGGGAAGAGGGCAAGTGTCCAGGAACCCCAGCTTCACATAGGAAGGTTCCCTAGTCTCGTGGGAAAGCAGTGGGTTTGGTTGACTGACCACTGAGGCCATCTCACCTGGGTTCTTATAACTGGCCATCTGTTGGTCTTCAGAATCCAGTGGCCCCAGATACGAAGCTTATTCCAGAATCTCCAAGTCTGGGTCCCTCCATGACCCAGGGACATTCACACAGCACTCTTCCTCTCAATGATTACCATATGGTGGCAGCAAGAGGAGCATCTGCATCTCCAACACTCAGGTCATGGGGACAGGCGCCCAGACTGGAAGTGACCTTCCTGGCTGTTTCTGCAAGGGCCTCTCCCTCTGCTCTACCTCCCAGGCTGCCAATGCTATTCTATCACTCTAGGCAGAGGAGCTCCTGCTCCTGTGACCACCATCCCTTCCAGCTTTATGGAATGAAGATGTGTCTAAGGATGCCACTTCCGGAATTATCTAGGACCCAGATCATCCCTCCTGTTCTATGGTGCCTCACTCAGAGAGGCTCTGGTCCAGGCTTCTCCCAGGACAGAAAGAAAGGCACCCCATTTATTGTTTTGTCATTAGAGTCTTTTATAATAAAAAGTTTTAAAATATACTTATTATAAAAATACAAAGTTAGACTTCTTTGCCTATCCTGTACTGAGATAACACCCTGGAAATTCATGGTGTGTCTTATTGGCTTCACCATGAGGATTCATGAAATCCTACAGTGCATCCCTCTGCTGACATTGTTTTGCTGAGTATTTCATGGACATGACTTGCTTCAGGACACTTCCCCCTCACAGTTTTGTAGAGTGCTGCATTTCAGAGAAATCATTGCATGCTAATTCCCTAGCTTGCTTTGAACGTCTTTAGGGATGTTTTAATATCACATGAACTGTAATGTGTTGTAAAGTTCATGGATAATAAACATGACTAACTGTCTTTTTAATGGTGCTACCAGGGTCTTCTGAGAGGGAGCCAAGGTAGGTTTAGAGAGCAGAATATGTTTCTACTTAAAGCTTCCTGGAGGATGTTCTTAAAACCCTCTTTCTTAGGATCTTGAATTGTGTGGACCAGCCTATCTGTATAGAGCTTATTAATTCTTGTAGGATCAGCAAGTATCTGCATGGGAAAAGTTCCTGAAACAGAAATAAGTATAGGCCTGACCAGCAGAGTCTGGGTTTGTCTAAGAGCCTACTACACAGCTTAGGTCCAACTCCCTTCTCAAGGGTCAGGAAATGTGCTGAAACATAGCAATCTTTGGATTGATGTGTGTGTCTCTGTGTGTTTCTTTGTGTGTCTTTGTGTGTGTGTGTCTGTGTGCTTTTGTCCATGTGTGTGTTAGCAGTTTTATGTTGTGTATTTCTGTATTGGTAGGTGCTTGTTTTAGGTGTTTGTAGTATGGTTACTTGTACATACAAGTGTGTGTTTAGGTATGTCTCTGTGTATGCACGTGTGTGTGTGTGCATGTACTAAGGCATGAACTGGTTTGTTTCTGAACATATATGTACATATTCATATGTATCTATACATATATACACTTGGTCAGCAAACATCTTAAATGATAATACAGTCCAGCTTTAATGAGAAAGTACTCTATCAGTTCACTTTGCATCACAGAAACATCAAATACAGTAGCAGGTCATCATGCCTCTCCACCTAACTCAATAGAACAAAAGGAGACAGATAATGGTAAAGTCAGATATTCAACAGTTGGTAGAGAAAAACTATTCATCACTGTTGAAACTGGTTGTAGAGCAAATCTATTTATCTATATTGAAATCATTTGTAGGAAAATAAAAGACTGTGGTACATGGAGGTGAGTAGGAGGCTGCCGTGTCAAATCCATGAGCCTGAGAGTCAACAAGGCTGGCTAAGGGTCTGTGTCCCATCTCTGCTCTTCTCTATTAGCAGTGGTACCACGTCTTTCTTCATTAATATCCCTTTTACAGTTCAATGCTTTCCCTTGGGAAGATTTGTATACCGCACATTCTTGCTGATTATAGTGTCTCTTCAGTGAGCATGGATTCTGGGAGATGGATTCTCTGGGGATTCGCAGATGGAGGGGTTCACAAGAGGAACCCAGGCAGGTTCCTGCACTCTAGATATAATAACAGCCTTCACTTGAATGGTTGCTAGGCTCCCTAGAAGACCTCTGTACAGTGCTCTATTCAGACATTGTTATGCAGTTATTTTTCAATATAATATATATGGACTATTGGAGAAATGTGATGTTTTATTTTAGCTCCAGCACAGTGTGTAATTCACAATTAACTTGTAAGCTGTTTATTAAATCTGAGAAAAAATTTTAGGCCCAGATGCTCTGTGGCACTGCTTCTTTGGGGATACAAGGAAAGACCTTAGCTCAAAGGTCATACTGGATTGTCCTGCTGAATAAGCCTGGTGTTTGCTGGATAGCTGACATGACAGGTCCTCACCAGGCCTTTATGTCTTGCTCCCCTATGTCTGAAATACTCCAACAGAAACTCAAACAGGGCACAGAATAGGTCAAGGTATCCCAGAGACACAATTCTTCACCAGGAGCACTGATTGTGCAAAACAAGTGAACCACCATTGCATCTCATCCCTATAACCATAGAAATCTTGGGCTGAATTTTCTTCCTTTCTTTGGGTAAGTATATATCATAAAGGCCTTTATTTTGTCTAGCCTCTGGTTCTGCAAGAGTGCATGTTTGGAAGGCTTCAGGATGTGCTGAGGGTCATTAAGATCTGCTGGTCATCCTGGAGGGGCCTGAGAATGCAAATTTTGCTTGTCCTCATGGGTCATCCTGAATAATTTCATGGAGATAAGTCAAGCGAAGTTTAAAGACTTTGAGGTATTGTCTGTAACATGACTCCTGCTTTGCCTTGCAAGGACTTGTCCAACAGCACCCCACCCCAATTGGGGCATAGCTACATTCATCTTGAAGACATTATTACCACTAGTCACAGCCTTTGCACTATATTTCTAAGGCCATCAACAGACTGTAGGTCTCTGTTGCAAAATCTACAGCAAGCGAATGCTGCTTAGCTTAAGAACTGTGTTTTGGTTTTAGGTTACTTTT